>NC_083642.1:12009400-12309400 GCF_963576545.1 Limanda limanda
GAGGCGGCTATGGCTCACCACCCAGGTGGCCGCCATACTGTGGTGAGTGGAAACAGCTTGATCGGCCGAGCGACAAATCACACTGAGTCGCTCGGCGTGGTGCTGAAAACGCTGTTAGTAAATAGCAGCCTTAAAAATTACACTCAATTTGGACAACAATTAACGTTTGACTGTGCCGGTTCACGTCTTCATGCCAGAGCTTACGAGCGGTGAACTGTTTTGGACATGAAGAGTCACCGCTGATAGACGGAGCTCGACTGTGGCAAATCTCTAAAACCCAACTGACAAACAAATGTGATAAAACACAGAAAACACATTAAAGAAAGAAATGAAAGGTGCATTTATCTGAGCAGAAAGCACAGGAGAGCGACTGCTCATGAATTTAAATGACTATCTCTGCAAAGAAGTGAAAAAGTCTTCAGATGCTGATAATGTTGCATTTAATTACTTTTGAGCTTTGGCTGCACATTGTGGAAAAGGGGGAAACTATTTTCTTATTGTGTTTTCAGTGGGAGGTATTTGTGATTGTGATAACGACTTGGGGCTTTGTGCGTTATACACTCAAGAAAAACATGCACTGCTCTGTAATGTAATAATGTTTCCCTAATCCATACTTCATTATTTCATATAAATTTAATATTGGCTGTGGTACTCTAAAGTAAACAAAATAAAACCACACCTCCTGGCTATGTAATCACATTAGCAATTCTTCTTCTCCGTGACATATATAAAACAAACTCCAAAAAAGTCCTTATTTATATAGAAATGTTAAACTTTTGCTGACTCCTGTCTCTTTTAGCACTTCATCAGTCAATATTTGCCGTGGAGTTTACCCATGACACTGTGCTTGCATATAAGATAAATGGAAACATCATCAGTGCAGTACGTTGTTTCTTAAGGCAATATCAATATATATTTGATGCATTATTCAACCATAGCTGGAGAATAAGGCCCGGTGCCATTCTGAGAAAAAGAGAGAGAGCGAAAAAGAGAGAGAGATGCACATATAGCGAGAAGGAGGGGATGGGAGGGGGGGGGGGTTTAAGCACTTGTTTTTATTTTTGTGCCGTGTCAGCCCCAGGCCACTATAGTGCCTGTGAACCACAACATTTTGGCGACGCATGGAACATCCCTGAGTTGTGTTTACATTTCCTGCTCCATCGCCCCAGGCCCGCTCCTCCGATGGGCAGCTGGGCTCGGGATGCTCACATTAGAAAAAACGCCGCTCCGACGATGAATTCACAGTAAGCTGCTCTGATGGGATGCTGGGCGCATTCTAAGAAGTGATAATTAGGGGATGGACAAGCACTGGGCCCACATCCAATTACTCTGAAATCCTCAGAACATTTTTTCCAAGCGGTTGCAGATGTCAGGCTTTCTGTGTCGTCAGTACAAAAGACGTGAGAATGTGAGGGGACCGCGTGTGGCTGACACCAGCGACGCATCGGGGGTCTCAGAGGCTTTTCTTACCGTGAGCTCCAGGACTTCGTTGAACAGGCCGTTGCGCTTGCTGTGGAGGAAGGCGTTGGACGTTCCCTCCCTAGATATTCGTATCCTGGCCAAGCGGGCTTTCTGCAAAGAGAAAGAGACAAAAGAATCCACCTGTTAGTCAGTCAGTGCCTATAGATTACAAACATGTGTCAGGACGACTGAAACATCCCACTCATTTGCCACAGGACTTTCTCGATGCTTCATAATTTAGCTGTGATCTTATAGATCAAATCAAACCTGTGCTACTAAAGCATTCACTGTTATCTCCTGTAATATGTTCACTCTAATCCCCTGCGATGCTTATGAATGATTTATGGCGACTAGACGTCAGAACATTCATTGGGCTGAAAACCAGTTAGGGAGGCAGCTAGGAGTAGAGCAGGTAGGAATTAAGCAGCTTAAGTGTCATTCTGTGTTCAAAATAGAGAATTCAAATTATTTGGGCTGTTTTATGTGCTGCCTTTATTGCGGTTTGTTTAGTAAATTAAATCACGGCGTCCCGGCCCGTAACGCTCTGCAGCTTCACACCTGAGCCGCTGTGCAAGCGTCGGCTGAAATGCATCTTTACACATGAAACCTGTCCAGCAGATTTAGCTCACAGACCAGTCTCTTTTTTTCCTCTCCCTTTCTCTCATGCTGTCAAATCTCTCCTGTGAGACAACGGGGATGAAGAGGAGAAGAGCAGGACTACGAGGAAGGAACAGTGAGATCTTTAAGCATCAGTAGCTTTTATACAGTGGAAGGATTCTGCCGCAACATCCTGCAACAACAATTTTTTCATCAAAGTCAACATCTGCGTGTCGGGCTCGGTGTGTGTGTCTGTGTCTCTGTGTGTGTGTGTTTCTGTTTCTGTTGCTTCGTCTTCTGCAATTTAAAAATAGAATGATGGATTCATTGAAGGAAAATTGCTCGCAGGAGAATGTGAGCTGTGTAAATGATGAGCAGACACACAACTCGTTTAGTCGGGGGTCCCATGCACCGCTGGGGGGTTAATTGAGTGTGCGGATGTGTGTTTTCACTGCTCCATGTGTGCTAAAGCATGCGCGCCACGTCTCCATTGCTAAAATTTCCATACATATACACATGAGCCACATCTGAGCCGAGGTGCAGCAGAGGTACCTGGCTCGGTGAGAGTATGGTAATGTATGGTAATTCGAGCTCATCCCCGGACTTGAGTTTCATTTACAACATGGTAATGTTTGTTGACCCGCAGGTAGCTCACTCCGGGATTTCGTAAAGAGGAGCAGGGGAGATAAACAATGCCTGTGAACGCACATGTGAAGAGTGGCCAATCCCCTGCGCTCTGTAGCACAAACACAACTTCTTTCAAACTGTTTTACTTTCTCCTGTTCTCCTCCATCTTTCTGTCTCTGTTGCCCTCTCTCCGCTTGATAAATTCTCCCCAGCTCTGCGTGCCCTCACCCTCTAACACCTATGTACGATTGTGCTGGCACAGCAATCCCACAGGCCTTTGGGACGACCCCTCTTCGTGTTCTGACATTGTGTTCAGCCAATGGGATCGTCTCTCTGGGGCCACCACGCAAACAGGAGCCTGTGACTGTGGCGATGGTTGCCAGGCAGCGCAGGGGTAATGGAGGGGATGTTAAGAACATGTCCTGCTAGATTGAATCTACTTCTGCAGTCCTCTGATAGGTTCCCGGGGCCTCTGGGACCCAGGCACTTGTGTCTGGGGCCCATCTGTGTGTCCTTTCAGGCAGAGCCACCGCTCGACAGATTGAGCCGGACTTGCTGCTGAAGCATCATTGAGAGGGCAAAGGAAACCATGGACACAGGCCTTTTATTAACACCTACACATGCACGGAGGACCATGTGTTAAGTTACAAGGCACTGACACACAAAGCACATGGAGGGAAAGCGCTCTATCAGTGTTACAATACAGAAGAATTGGAGTTTTTCGCTTATCTGTAGTCAAATATAATCTGAACATATATTTTAAATGTATTTTTACTAGTTATTACATGAATAATATGCATGTTTGTGTTTGTAGGATCGATAAGGACGCTTTGCCAAGGAAGCTGGCATAAGAGCCATAGATGTTGAAGAGCAATTACGAGGAAAAGAAAGATTTGTCCGTGTTTGTTCAAATTTTTTGTCATTTTGGTTTAAAGAAGATGGTATCAGCTCTCATCTTCTCACAAATTGCCCACTTGGTTTGAGAAATTGAGAGATTCTTGTGTCTGTAAGGAATAAATATGCCACGGTTATTAGTTTGTCTGCTCTGCGCAGGCACCTCAGGACTGGGTTGTTCAGACAGAAAGTACTAGGAATTTTGAGCTACCTTGTTAATGCAGAAATAACAGATAAGAATTTCAGTTTTTCAAGTGAATACAATAAGCTTCCAAGGACTTGGACTTACTAGCTTTCAAATTTGAAAACAATCCAACACCGGCCAGTGGTGACTGTGATGCTCAATATCACTGTTTGAAACAGTCCAGATGATTTCACACTGACATGAGCCAGTAAACTGATCCAAACCCTGCTCATCCTCTTTGTTTCTGTTCAATCACACTTTACGGATTATAGCTATAGGACGCAAATCTGCACAAATGCTTCATTTTAACATCACGTGCCTCCAGTTGCGGGATCTACACTTCCATATCCTGAAATTATATTTAAAACCCCCCCGCTACATATCCACTTAGCTCCCATGACAGTCTTCACCGAACATTTCCAGGGAGTTTTATTAGAAGTTCATTTTTTCCTACTTGAAAGTAAAAGTTAAAAAATTCACGGCACCTTGTGAGCTGGAGCCTTGTCAGTCTGCCTGTATAGAATTTGGATGAGTGAAAAAGTGGAGCATTCGAGCAGCGAGACCAGATTAGGTTCTGCCTCAGGCCTGCCTTTGAACCATACAAGTGAGAGAGGAGAACATCTGATGAGAAAGCACTAACCCCCCCACACAAACACACACCCACACCCAGACACACACACACACACACACACACAAATGGCCACGGAAGAGTCTCATTTTGTTCTGCACCTGCCGCTCAACTGAAGAGTTGCTTTTATACTTGCTGACATTTCTGCCACAAGCAAATAAGTCAGTAAAATCCTCTGAGGTATGTCGCCTTATGATAACGCACACTCACAGAAAGAAAGAGAGCTGAGAGAGAGAGGGTAAGAGAGAGAGAGAATCGAGAGAGAGAGAGAGAGAGAGAGAGAGCTTAGAGAGGGAGAGAGAGAGAGAGAGGAAATCCTCCGACACCCGGACCGGCAGAGACCTGCCATGCCTCTGTGGGAGAGAGGGCTTGACCTCGGACTAACACCACTCAGGGACAAATACCTCTGATCATAGAGAAAGGTACGGACGAGCTGCAGCCATGTTGGTATTTAGGATTTCATTGTTAAGGACGTCACGACTCTTGACCCTCCTCAGTGAAGTCCCCTGTCAACATTCCTCCATCCTTACGCTTTGTCTCCTACTTTTCTGCAATGTGCAGACACCTTTATTGATTGTCTAGTTGGGGGGAAAACACTCTCAGCAAGAGGTCATCTCAACCTTTTGACTTCAACCTTCTGAGGGAGGGCGAAAAACAATAGTGAGATGATTTTAGAGCAAAGGGAGCAGGAGGAGGGATGGTGGTGTGTGTGTGTGGGGGGGGGGGGGTTGTTTTTGTTTTGTTCTTTCCAAGTCAGCCTGGAGCCAGTGTAAAGCTCATGAGCTGCAACGGACGGAAATGTTGTTATTTACTAATTTTGAGGCCAAAATCCAGTCGCTCCATCCGCAGAGAGATTTCCCATCCAAGTGGCAAAAAAGGACAATGTAGTCAAATAAAGATGGCAGCAGAAATTTCCAATGAGACAAGAACAACAAAGGGAAACAAACAATGCAGAGCTATAGATTCGTCAGCGCGACAACAGAGGCTAGATTCATGATCAAAGACTACAGTATACACAAGGGTAGTTAACATCATATGTGTTTCACTGAATTATAGAAGACTCCTCCAGCAAACAATAGAGGTTCCACTCCCATGTGAGAACCGACGGGTTTACGTAAATAGGACGGACACATTTCAAGGTACAGATCATGAATGTTGCATCAGGAAGTCACAGCTCTTCGGGAATTACACATATGTCTGATCCAATGTCAGAGGGATGACACCATTTGTCTTTGGCTTTCAAAACAAAAAACCCTGTTGAAAAGAACATTCTGTCCCTATATATTACAACGCACTAATTTAAGCTTTGTTCCTATATGTTGTAACACACATTAGGCGAACACACTTGCATACAGCCTGATCATTTTAGGAGATTAGCCGGAGTTCAGTGCGAGTTCACACCCTAAAAGATGTAAATACAGCGATAGTTCCATAATGAATGAATATAAACAGTTTCTTGGAATAGAATTAAAGCGCGAAGAACTAAATTCAACACTGAACTACAAAAAAATGAATCTTCTCTGCAGTTGGGAGCTCACGTTGAAATGTTGCATCAAGCACGAATACAACTTTACGGATATATTCAGAGAGGCAGGAGAACAGATCCTGACGCCTACAATGGAAACACTAAGCAGTTCAGCTCATTTTAATACCACGTTAATCCTTCTCTATTGCTTGCCCTTTGTGATTCTCCATTTAAATCCTGCCCTCTTTAAGGTGCAATAATCGGAATTTGTAAAGAGGCCTACCTGGGGATATCATTGCCTTTATGCAAATAGGTTCTGCAGAGCAACAAAAGAGCCCCCCCTGCAGACTGGACTCTGTGGTTCAGATCACTCAAAGACACTGGAGACTGTAGAGAAACAGGATGAAGAATACATCCCAGCTGCAGGTTCAGTCTAACCACACAGCGACTGGTGGTGTCACCATGTATCTCTCCTTCGTACAGTGAGACACATCAGGTGCTGTCCCTCTTGCACCACCCAGATGGATGGCTAATTGCAATGGGATCCCAGAACAGCAAACAATTAGACCTGAACGAAGATGGATGTGGATGGGGCGCAGCGTGTAAAGGCAGTGGGGGGGGAAAGAGAGGGAGACGACAGGAGGTGAGCAGTGAGGGCCCGGAGAACGCAGAGGGAGCAGTGCTGCACTTTCCACCCTTAATAATTCCCCCGCCCTCTCCTCCGTCTGCTCTCCAGTCGTCGCTTAACTACTGTGAAAGGCAATCTTGAACGGCTGTCCGATTTTACTCTCAGTTAAACATAACCTTATTCTAAGAAATGATCTGAGGAACAATGGATTTCCCGTGAAATACAAGCACGTGCAGGTAATAAACGCTGAGCACAGGACGTTTTGCTATGGTAAATGACCAGTGACACTTGCTAAATGGTTGGCTTAATGGCTGAGAAGGTCATGTTTGGTCCAGGTTATGGAGCATTAAAGAGCAGTGTACATTATGTATAGAGTAGTAATGGGGTACTGAGGGATATGGCATGTCTGAATAATGCTTTATAAATAGTTGTCATTAGCCGATGAAGAGCAGCCCCTACAATAATAATGGCTCTATCATCACCAGCCACACCGAGGTTACCGTCCTCATAGTGGGACATACTGTCGACATTAAATGAATATGAGCTGGGCTGCACTGAGCTGAACACATGTCAATACCAGTGCCTGCAAAGGGCAGTAAAATCAATTTCACTGGTTTAAAATTCTAGAGTAAGCATCTCAAACCGAGCAAGCTGCAGCAGCATCAAATCTCAGGGTAATCCAGTCAATAGTCAACAACAACATTTAGCTCCCTCAAATCACACATATCAGCTTCATGGGGGTGAGCAGGAAAAGTCAGGGGATGATTAAAGTCATTAGGATTCATCCTCAGGGAACCATGAGAACAAGGTTCATGAGAATCCATCTGATAGTTTTTGAGATGTTTCAGTCTGGACCCAAGAGATGGATCGACTGACAGAGGGAACGGCTTCTTGTGCTGTGGAATGAAACGAGCCCTTTTCCGCTAACAACCTCTCAAGCGAGCACGATATTCAGCCTAATTCAAGACAAACTCACAAAAACTTAAATGCTAAGACACACTTGAATCTGTGGTATAATTAACAACAGATTGCACCCTCCTAAATATCCTTAAAATGTCACATTTTCAAACGTACAGCCTCATCATCCTTGGCACTTAGACCTTGATTTGCCGTGGGTATAACCGTCTCAAGGATCAAGGTATCCAGGTGGAATATCACCATGACGGCAGTAATAAAGGGCTTGACTCATGCTGTTGTAAAATGGAGAAAATCTATCCGCTGGATGTATGGGTGCCTGAGCAAACCGCTGACCTCACCGCAGGCAAACCAGGGAGGCATTCAAGTGCCTGTGGGAGTCGTTCAGTGCAGGTTAATGACGACAGCACCGTCATGCTACGCTGGCCAGTTAGTTGGCGCTCCCGGAGGTTTGCACATCTGGTACCGAGCGGCGTGTGGAGAACACACAGGAAGGTGGAACCGACTATGGTCGGGCCAAAAACTGCCAGGAAGTGAGGTGAATGCACACGCTTGTCCTACCCCACACACACTCACAGGGATGTAGGTTCATGCACTCAAACAGATGGACAGACACACACAAACACCTTCATTCCAACCAGCACCTCACCTGGGTGATGGTTATTTCAGGAGAGAACACAGCATTAGGACACACTTTGCCTCCAGCTCTCCTTCCCTTTCTACTCTCCTCTTTGCCTCCCCTGTCCCCTCCTTCCTTGTCACCGCTCCTCTCTCTTTTCTGTGTCAACAGTACATCGGTATATCGGTTCCAAACTATTTTTAATCCAGATAATTCCCCTAACTTTCCGATGCTTTCCCCCCTGTCCACTGCCTCCACCAACCCGCCCCCTTCTGCGTCCCTTTTCCTCGCCACACACTCGGCTCCGTTACACCGGAGTCTTTCTCGGCAGACGGGGTTACGGTTAGTTAAGTCTGGGCGGCGGTCAGGCCACGGTCAAACTGCAGGGCTTTAAACAGATTTAAACTACAACCAGCGAGCATGTGCAGAGATGGATGGCAGTAATCACAGAGAGGGGGAAATGGGGAGGGGGAGAGCGGGTTGGGAAAGGATGGATGAAGACCAAGCAGAGGAAAAGAAAATGAGCTCGAGGAGTGAGAAAAAGCTCAATGGTGCGATGAGAGCAGGCAACAGTCTCCGAAAAAATATGTGTCAGTGTGTGCATGTCTGCCAGGTCCAAACAAACACACTGGCCTGGCCTCGAACCAGCCCAGAGTTGTGTGTGTGCCCGCTGATGCTCGGGGACGCACAACAACATGATTCTTTTAAAGGTCTGAAGCAGGGCGCCACAGCGTGAGCGTTGTACTCGCAGCTAAAACAAGTGTAGAATGTATTTAGGAGCATGTGAATAAAAAGGTATTATATTTTCTGCCACAAAAAAGTTGATAACCCAACAACAATAACAATGTAATCACAGCTCTGATCAATCAATCAATCAATCAATCACTCAATCACTCATATTTAATAGTAGCCTATAGTCACAATAGACCAAGAAAATGTCAGACAATGATGAAGGGAACAGTAATGACATAGTAATGATAGAGGTGTTGCCAATGTCGGTTGTATATGTGAGTAGGTATGTTGTTTATACATATATAAGCAATCCAGTTCTAATTATAATCCACCATCATGATCCCAATGCTGCTGGAGTCGTGAAAACCTCTGTTGTGGTCGTTGGTGTTTACAGCTAAGCACTTTTTCTAGAGGTCAAAGTGTGACCCGCCCACGTAGATAAAAAACTCACCAAAGGGAACACTGATAAATTGTGGCACATACCGACAGCCTTTTTGTTTCTGTGAATTGTAGCTGCAGAAAATATCCTGTTTTAAACTCTCCGTCTCTCGACCGCAGGATTCTTTAAATGCACACCGGTCACACGCTGCGTCACCCACCAGCACAAGTAAATTCTCAACCTGTGGAAAACTGCAGGAGTGTTTATTATGTTTATGCAGCAGTTTAAAGTATAATTCATGATATAACTATATTACAAATAATGTTTGAAGCAGAACTAGTTTAAAACTTACATTCATTTTTGTATTCTGATTTAATCGTTTCGAAGAAGATATTATTTGATATATTTTCATTCAGCCTCTTTAGTCCTTTATGCGTTTCCTGAGTTAAGCTCTGTAAAAGCTGAACTATTTACCTGAAGGAAGATAAAGATCTTTACTACTTCCACAGATAAAACACAAGTTTACATAATCCATCTGTGCATTTGAGCCTGTGTGGGTTTTTGTACTTAGAGGAAAATCTCCTCACAAGAACAAACCAACAGAGAAAATTGTGTGAAGAGAGGAAATGCTGCTCATTTCGAATTCTTCTGACGGGCATTTCAGGGCTGAGATTTTAGGATAAGACTGGACTCAGGATAGCAGCTCTGCAGTTTAAGGGAAACTGTGGTTTGGACCAAGTAAAATATTAAACATTCAACAATCTGCTAATCGGTTTCTCCTGTTTCCTGATCATATTTGATCAAGTTTTGATTCAAATTTGTCATGACTCAAGACTTTAACTTGTTAACTCTGAGATCAAGAGTTTTGGGGATTTTATCAATATTTTGATTATGGACTCTATGTTTATTGACTTTTCCTGTTTCTATAACTATAATTTATTTCTCTTTAATAAATCAAGTATAAAAAAGAGATTTTTCTATAAGCAGATTCGTTGGGGATTTGATATTACAATCAAATTAACACAATCTATTAACTCCACCAAGGAGGTTGTTTCAACCACTGTCTGTTTTGTTGTTGGTTTATATGTGTGTTTTTAAGTAAGACCACAACAACAGAATGAATTCCCATTAAAGTTGGTGGACGGAGGCAGTATGGGTCGGGGAAGACATTCTTCAATTATTATGGGGATTCCGATCATGGGGGGGTTGGGATCCAAGAATTTCTGTTCACTTTTTTTTAACTCTGCGAGGAATCTTTCAGGGATAATTCATGGGTCTTGAGAAAAACAAATCAGGCCAATTAAGGAGATTGATATCATTAAGTTTGTGGAATATGGTGCAGCGTGATTAAATATAAGACGTTCTTAAAGTAGATCAGCCATCAATATTTCAACAAGTTATTTATTTTCTGCCTCTTTATCTCATTGACTGACATTGAATCAAACTTTAGGTTGCATATTCAAGCAACACACCATTGTTGAGTAAAGAGAAAGTTTTCCTCTAAAACTCAATGATTAATGCAGCACAAAGTGAAAAGGTCGAGGTATGGGTATGCATGTCAAGGGACGAGGGCCATTCAAATGTGATGATACTCATTGAATATGTATAACACACCTCCTGTTAATGGGAATGTACTGGAAGTGAATACGCATTAAACACACATCATCATTAGTCTCAATGATGATATGAACCCAGTGGAGTCCCTCCGTCTGGGGGAAAGAAACGACGTCAGAGCTCCCCTCTGGGCTGGAGGCCTGGAGGTCCGACCCTCTGGGGCCCAGCTGAAGGTAAATAAATCTGTGTTCACCTGCATTTTCTGCGCCCGCCGCTTGTCTTGTCTCTGGTTCTGGTGGTAGATGCGACTAAAGTTGGACACGATAACGGGGACAGGCAGGGCGATTACCAGCACCCCGCTCAGAGAGCAGATCGAGCCAAAGATCTTCCCCGCAATCGTCTTAGGAACCATGTCTCCGTACCTGCAGGAGGTGGAAGGAAGAAAGAGAGAACGAATTTAGTCATTGTCTTTAGTTGTAGCTCATCGTCGTAGCCACAAACAGACACACACACACACACACACACACACACACACACACACACACACACACACACACACAAACACACACACACACACACACACAAACACATCACTGGCCCAGCTTCCTGCCTATTCACCCTTCTTGTACAAGGCTTTCATGTTTCTTTCTTTAGGCTTCACCTTGAGTTCATCCCCACCAGAGTAAAGCTTGACCTGTGAGCCCCATGCCGCCCCGAGAGAGAAAAGAGAGAGCCCCCTAGCAAACCCTCTGTCTGTCTGAATGGAAAAGTAAACTCATTCACTGAGAGTAGATCTACTATTAACCTTTAGCGAGGAGAAAGAGGAAGGTATGGTGAATGCCAGGCACTTTTCCCAAAAGCCATTTAGCCCAATTCGATCTGAAATATTTGCAAGTCAAAAGCAATCCCATCTCCAGCTCCAAGACAGACAATGCAATTACAGTAACAATATTAGAAATCCCTTTTTCTTTCCAAGGAAGAAGGAGCACTGCAGGAATCAACAGCGGGAGGAAAAAAGATGGGAGACATATGAGAACAACATCAAAAGCTAAAAGAGCGTGACTTAAGTTGGAAAAACAACCTCTATATCTAATGGTGTTCATTTCCTATTCATGAGTAAAAAGAGCAGGTAATTTTTTCTTGTTTTCCAGCTAAATAAGAAGTTCGACTGAATTTATTAGAACCGATTCAAAGTCAGACTGCAAATAAGCCTGAGACAAATAGCCTCTAAGAAATCCAGCATTATTCATCCTCCTAGTACAAACAGACACCTCTGTCTTTCTGTCCTTCCTATACATTTCTGAGGATTTGTGAAAAGTGCAAACAGGAATAAAGACAATTTATGTCTATTTCATTTGAAATTGTTAGCTTGATTTAGCTGACAAAACTGTATGTAAACACAATTATACATATCGGTACCATTCTTATTAAACTAACAGAAGATTTCAACATTTATATAAACTCGCAAATGGAAAAAAACGTGTGTGATCTCATTTATGTGCATTTTCCCCCTGAATATTCCACTTTTCCCTGGATCCTTCATAAACGTTGCGACTCAGTGCGCGACAGATGGAACAGCACATTTTCACATGAATACTAACGACACCAGGACGGAGCAGCGTTTGGCATTGGCCCCCTGATGCATCTGTAATGTATATGATAGGCCCCTATAGACTTGGCAGAGGACATATCTAGTCATCAACATCAACATGTTACTGCTGCCAGGCACGTGTGCATATGAAAAAACTGACTCCCATGCACATGCAGGGATACACAACTGGTATGTTGAACATGTGAAGGTTGTAATCTCACATCATATTCATATAAACCCAAATCCAAAACCCAAATCTTCATAAATGTTAGTGCTGTGCTACTTTGGGTCCTGTTTAAGCAGCATGTTTCACAGCAGTGAAGTAAGGCTGTCTGAGTGGTAATGACATTAAACAGCAAGAGGAACGCTTTCAATGCCTGAAATGTTTTTCGAGTATGCCGAGTCTTGTATATCTCAAGAAACATGTTGCTCATCAAATTCATTCACTTTGACAGATCACAGAGAGACGCACTGATTGTTATTTGAAGACTTGGTGCACAGGGCCTCTGAGGGCTCTCCGTAAATGAACAATAATCCGCTTAAGAAGTTGTCACGATAGTGGCTTCATAATCTAATTAAGCACTTCTGTCACAGTCCGTTGGAAATGGTAAAAACGCACAATGGTTTAATGCACATACGCATGAACCGTCAAAACACACACACACACACACACACACACACACACACACACACACACACACACACACACACACAAACACACACACACACACAAACTCATTCAGTTCATTTTGGAAAAGGAAGTTTGCAACAAGAGATGAAACCTCATCCTCATTAGTCACACAATTCAGCAAATACAATCCCAATATGAGGCCATTTAAGTGAAGGGTGGTTTTTGCATCCATAAAACAAAGCACTGCCCACACACAGTGAACCGCTGGTCCATTGCCAGAACCGAGAGGATACTCACAGAGAACATTTGTCTCTTCCAAGAACTTTAATGGCCTTTTTACCCAAATTAGGCAATAACAATGCTATCAGTGGTACAAAGGCTCTATCACCACAAAACATTTCATCTCCTCCCCTCCTCAGAAGATGTTTCCATTAGGAGAAATTAAAAGGTAATCATATTCATCTGCAAGCCTTCTTTAATGGGATCCTATCAGATTGCCAGATAGAGGCCCTTCTCTCCGAATACTACAGTCAATTTGCGGCTCCCATTTAGTCGAGCTGGTCTGTCTCTGATGATACCATCTCGGAGCCATTATACGTGGCACAGAGATAAAGCCGGACTCGTGTACATTAAAGAAAGAGAAAGCTCTAATAAGTGGTGTGAGGCTGCACATGTGCGTGTGTGTGCATGTGATAAGCGAGGTTAGATACCATTTCGCTCCCTCCCACCTGGATTAATGCAGAGGCTGTTGCTGACTTTGCGAGACGACAGTGAAGGTGGCGAAACAAGCTGGAGGTAAATGTCTCAGAAGGGACGAAAACGGATAAACAGAAGAAGGAAGTATACTGGAGGATGATATATTTACCCAACAGATGTGCACCCATGAGTTGTTTTTTCTCTCCAGTTGCTCCCATACTCAAATACGACTATGAGGTTGCGCTACATGTGTGTCCTCACATATTAACAAATCCAAGGTGCATGCACAAACCCTTTACACGCGTGCACATACACAACTACACACAAACAGGTCAGGTGGGCAGGTCAGTCCTCGGTCAGGGTTGTCACATCCCATCAAAGGAGGGCCGGGTCTCTGCGGGTTATATTAATAATGTCTGGGAAGGATAGATGGAAGGTTATTGAGTAGGACTGAGGACTTAGTGCTCTTGTGAGGGTACGTGATGGATGGACTTATCAGAGATGGTCGCAGGGCTGACACACACACAGATTTTTGATGATGGTCGGTCACTACATGGCAGGTCAGGGAGGGAAAAGCTCATCCCCTCACATTCCGTTTGCACTGATCCACCCAACCAACATTCAGGAGTAACACAAAACAAATTCTGTTCATACACGTGATAAAAACGTTGTATTTTCCAGTACTACATCCTTGAGTGTTCATCGTGGTCGTGTGTGTAGTCGAGTTGAGTTTGTGATGAGGTTGCACAATTGTTGGACGAGCCGAATTTCCCCACTGGCCATTTGGTGTTTCCAAGATGCATTGGTGCGAACAGTTTCTATTACATTCAGGGGGGATATACAGGCAGTTTTGCCAACTTAGCACATCTGTCGCTAGATTCACTGACTTTTCAGACCCCTTCAGTACCTTTTTTTTTTTTACCCACAACAGCACCTTGGGACAAATGTTGGGACTTCTTGGAAGAACTTATCGACTTTCAGTAGACAAGCGGCAGACAAAGGCTGTTGTGTGCACCGCAACCCTGAACTTTTCCACACATTACCCGGAAGAGCTGTATGTGTGAATGGAAAATGTTGCAACCAGTTTATTCAGACATTATACAAACTGACAGCTTCCTGTAATGCCTGATTAGATTAATGTGGAAACAGACAAAGGGTTGAAACCAACTAGCACATCATTAATGTGCTAATTGCAATTCTAGAAAAGTCTTCAACTACGTCCTGAATTGACCATTCACAGTGCAGCCATACACTAGGTTTGACCCAGTCCCTGTTATTGAAGAGGTAAACTAAAAACTATCCTCAAAACAAGATTGGGATTAACTGCTTTGAGTTTAGTAAATATTGATTGCTGGAAATTGTTTTCACTTTGTAGATCATAAACCGCTTTTATGTATGTACGGCAAGATCACATTGCCATATTTATTGATAGACTATGTTCAGGATAGGACACTTCTATTAAAAGGGAAGGAGGGAGAGAGGTAGAGCGAGAGAGAAAGGTTATAAAGTATTGCAGGTTGGGTCTCCATTTACAGACCCAATCCCAGGAGATTTCTCTGCAATTTTCCCCTTTTCCCTTAAGATACAGCCTAAGTGATTCAGTTTGGACCACAATCCCTGGCAGTGAATTGACCCCCGAGAGGACATCATTCACCTACTGCAGGTGGCAATAAATTCATTGTTAGTGAGTTGGTTTGTGTGTCTACCTCATGTGCGACGTGTAGGTGTAGTCTGTATGTGTGTGTTCATAGCAAGAACTCAAACACAAAATAACAGAAAAACAATATGTGCATGTTGAGCAAAGAAGTTCAAAGAGCATCGCTTCTTTTGAGAAGGTTCAACATGGAACAAATATAATAATTTGTAATAATAATAATAATCTTTTTTTAACAAAAAGCAAACAGTGGAGGCTGGATGTGGATCACTTTACTAAATATTATATTATAGATTTTCCTCTACTTTTTAAATTACAGTTTTATAAACATTTACAGTTAAAATTACTGTTCGATTAGTTGACCAACAATATATACAATATCAAAAAATGCCAAGTCTCTGGTAAAGCTTCTCCAATGTGTGATTTCTGATTTTCATTGCCATGACAAAATGATTACTCAAGACAATTATGATCACATTAAGTGATAATGGAAATAATAATTATAAAATTTGAATTTGCAGACGTCATCAACGTCAATATCTAACATTGAGAGAGTGTGAGGTTTGTGGACACTTGTCATGTGAACACAAATACAAGTATTGAGAGCAGCCAGGGCACACTGGTCGCATATTATACATATCAATCAACAACTATTACATTACATTTCATTTCATTTAGCTGACGCTTTTACCCAAAGCGACTTAGAATAAGTGCATTCAACCATTAGGGTACAAACCCAGAACCACATGAATCAAGAAAGTACAATTTTCTTCAAGAAAGCCAAACTACAAAGTGCTATAAGTAAGTGCCCTTTAAGTGCTACTAAATATTAAGTTTAAACTATTTTAGCTTTTATTTAATTTTTTATTTTTTATTCAAGGTATAGTTTGAAGAGATATGTTTTTAGTTTGCTGCGGAAGACACATAGATGATATCTTGATGTGTGTGTAAGATGCTCATCAGTAACACAACTGAGCAATTTGGGATCTAACTTGTGCGATTAATAAAAAAACTCCAACAGCTGCCCTGCTGTCCATCAGTCCTTCAGAGACACATTTGTTCATTTGAACCATTCGGAATAGGAAGCATTGTTCAGTCTATATTTAATCCCGGAGGAGAACCTTGACCGAGGTCTTCAGTTAACAGCAGGTTTACTGAGAAAGATTTCAGCACCATGGAGAGCTACTGCTACAAACGCTCAACTCACTTCACAAAGCTAAAAACAGACGTCTGTCTGAACCACAGCTTCCTTGTTTGTAGCCTGAATGACTTTAGCTTTAAAGAATACTACTGAATGACAAACAACTATAGCCACTATTTGCCATTATGTATTTCTTTAATAACAGGCTGTAGTGTCCAGGGCTTGTTTAATGCCAACATAATGATTTCACGTTATTGTTATTCTGAATACATAGTATTGACATTTTTGTTAAAACTGTATCAGCGTTAATTCACAGTCTTAACAATACAATGGCACTGCTCTCAAAATGCATTCAATGTTTAATTATTACCTGCTGATCCTCGATGTTGGATATCAATATCAGTTTTGCAGACTGTGCAAAACGCAGGGTGGGGAAGTCTCAGTAATTTATTGAAATTTCTGCAGCGTTATGGAGAGTAAACAACACAAAGCACACTGTGAGAAGTCACATTTAACCATCTGCAACACTTGAGCTATATGATTTGCTTTGCGTATCTAAGTGGCTCTGGTCTCCTGAAATGACACGGCATCTTTGTCAATCATCCCTGCTTGCAAATGTTATTTTTAGATGAAAACAAAGCAACCTTCAAGTGAAAGACAATCGTCCTTGAGCAGCGCAATTGGGTCATGATAGAAAGAACGTCAGGTTTGTTCTGTTTCTGAATGAATTTTGATAAAATTTTGTTGAAAGATTCTATAATTAGCTTTAAATAATCAGATTTATTTGTTCAATGCTCCAACTCCAGACCACATACAGACATTTCATTATCTTCATTTAGAAAAAGCTTGATAACTTAAGTTATTTGTTCCAATAAATTCAGAATATAACCATATCAATTCTCTAGACTTAAAATTGATAAACTTTGATAAATGGTATTTCAGCATATTTAAAAGCTCATATCTACAGCTGAGGTCGATTGACAAAATTGTGTTACAACAGTGGCCATAAAAGATGATGCCTCATAAAAATATCCATAAGTAGTAACCGAGTTCCATTTTTATTGGGAACCTGTCACAGGCCAATGAAGTTTAGCTCTTTTGGATGCAGCAGAGTGAAAGATTGTCTCTCCAGGCCTCTAACCCTCAACTATTTACCCATCTGTACTCTCATCTGACATTTCATGGCCACTCACTCAGATGGAAGAAACTCTGATGACAGATTGCTCTTCATGGATTGGACAACTATCTAAAATCACCACCACAAATGTCACCGCAGGAGAGGAGGAAGTAAGTAGGTGGAGAAACAACAGGTAGGGAGACATAGAGAAAAAGATAAAGAAGCAAGATAACAGCAGACACGAGATTCTGATAGTGTCAATGCTAATAAGCAAAGGGAAGGATATGTTTGGCTGAATGTGCTGGAAAGTTTCTCTTAATGAGGATGAAATCAGATAAACTGGAGCTACAATAATCTCAACTCTCCCGCAAGACAGCTTAACACAGACATGAACTCTGATTGTGATCCTTTTTTGTGAAGACAAAAAAGAAAGGACTGCTTAAAAAGAAAAGTGTCCTTATTGAGAAAGTAAAGAGGGTTCAAGATAAGTTCTTCTGTCTGAGATGATCCTCAGTAGAAAAAAGGTTAGATAAAGAAAACTTTGTCGTTGTTATGAAAAGCCACGTAACAGGAAGATTACAGACACTGAGAGGAGGAGATAACTGCTGAGCTCTTGTCAAAGAGTTTTGCTGTTGGATAGAATGCACCAGGACAAAGTGCAATGGCTTGTTCCCATTGCAACTCATTGTTACAACTGATCTTACAACTTTGCACGTGTTGTTTATGCTTCTAGTGTTTGTTGCTGCAGCAGTTATATATTCCTCTTATGGAGCAAACAACAAATATCCATCTGTGCTAAATGGTAAAAGAACTATTACATAAAACTCTCCCTATGTTGAGTCAATGGAAAGGTACACCTGTTGATTGGCTGAACTACATCTACTGATTCCAGAAACCTTTGTCTGTTTGTATATTACCGGTTTCACATTTGGCATGTGTATTGTTAGGGACCCAAGTGTAAAGATTTGGTGCGATTTGCACACGTGATTCATTCAATATTGATAAACGTTGAATAAACAGGCAACGAGTGCTGTGTACTAGCAGCAGCAGCAGCTGGGTCTCATCAAAGTAAGTGATGTTGTCACTACCGACAACGGTGCAGTTCCCAACAGGTATATTCATAATGGGCAATGCTATAGTTAGAATAATAAACAAAAATCACATGTCAGTGTATTCTTTTTCATCGCCACACAAAAGCTATCACACCTGCAGGACTCTGGCTGAATCCAACCCCGTCGTCTCTCAGACTGGGCCATGAGGCAGGCATATTGGTTATTTCCTGATTTACATTTGTCAAAGGATGAAAATGGGATGGGAGAAAGAAACACACGGATAAGTTGATAAAGTGAAGGTCATAACTCTCACACTGCACTGCACACAGAGGAAAGGTCATTATCATCACTCACTTCCCAGCCAATCGCACAGTGAATCACACTGAGGAATTGCCACCATTCATTTCTCCATAACGCACATCCAGGTTGCAACATTATGACTTGGAATGGACTAGGGAGGCACCAATCTGACATTTCAGTCCACATATCGATACTGAGCTTGAGGTTCCAGCCGATACTAAGAACTTATCTGAAACCAGTGTTGTCTAATGAGCTGCATATGCCTCACAGCATGGGAGAGACTGTGATTATTACTTAGTCGTTGGCCTCGCAAAAGAAATACCTCCTAACTTCGTGGTCTCTGTTTTCTAGATGTTGCTAGTTGTTCTTGACGTGTAGTGCAATAGCTAGCCACTATTCATTGGCAAATTGTTGATAAACAAAGGGGAGAATCTGGTAGCTAAAAACTTTAGGAAATGGTGGAGACCAAAAAAGAAGCAAAAAGAGAGCGAATACTAGACTCAACATATCAGACACACAGTAAAGTGACTTCAAATGAATGCTAATGTTGCTCGGTATCTGTTAAAAGTATAAGGCAACTGTCAGCCAAAAAAATGTCCGTATAAACTGAAATGGTAAAAACTAGTCAGTGTTGCGTTTATAGCTTGTCTCTGATGTGCTGTCTTAACGGAGGGTTAGAGTTTGAATAGAAACATATTTTGGAGTTTTTATCTCAGCCACTGGTGGTTAGCATTTGCTTGCACCAGCAGAGCTCCACCCACTCTTCACCCTATTCAAAATAAATGTAGCTTCTCGTGCTCCAGAAACTTAGAGCAGCGAACGGCAAACTCAATTAACATGTTTTAGGAAAGCTACATGTGCTCTTAGAGATGTTGTTTTCTAGAAGAGTCCCATTAAGCAGCGTGAGGACATTTACTCGCCAGGATGTCAGTGATTAATAGCCAGAGAAACGGCATGAACCTTTGCTCATTTGTGTGCGAGCATGTGTGTGTGTGTGTGTGAGCGTCTGTGTGTTTCTGTATGTGTGTGCCTGTCTTTGTAATTAGCGATTACCAGACTGCTATCAACAGAACGCCTCACTGACTCCACTTTCAAGAGTAACCAGGAAGTGCAAACACAATTACCAGAAGAGAAGGAGCATAAAAACATTTAAATATGAATTACAGCTGAGGTACTAAAGTCCCTGAAGCTTGCACTACTGCCTGCCTGCACACTGCCTACTTCAAAGAAAAAGTAGTACCATTAAGACATGTGAATCTGCCCGTGTGCAAACGTACATCCACATGGTAATTTATAATCTGTAAGAGGGAGGTTATGTACACAGACTTGATAAAACGCATGTCTCTACAAGTGCCGGCTTACTTTCAAGCCCTCGAGGGTTGATGTATGGATAAAACCAGTAATGGCTGTTGGTAATTGAAATAGGAGCCCATCTATCTCTGTTAGCTAGGGTACACTGAGCAGTGTGGCAGTGTGGCAGAGGAGAGAAGCGAGGTTGAGGAGCTGGGGCATAGTTACCTTGATATGCGGTTCAATTAAGCGGCTGACAGGAATTAACAGCACTTTGTTGAAAAAACAATCTCTGGATTAATGATTTAATTTCGGGAAATTATCTCAGCAAAGCACAAGTTCAGGCAGAGATGGACCCAACTTTCACAACAACGACCTGCACAACTCCAGTGCTGTTTGTGTGTCCAGGAGTGTGGGACACTGCAGTCAGCAGTTTGAGGAGAGAGACGAAGAGAGAACGAAAAGCAACGAGACAGCATTTACAAAGTCTGCCGCACAATTAGAGCACAAACGATAGATCCGAATTTTTATGACAGATCAATATAGAGATATTACAGGCCATATTTTTTCAGCCATGCTCCTGCCAAAGCTCCAAAGACTGAAGAGCGTTGTTTATTTGATCAGAAATATCTCGACAACCGTTGGGTATATTGCCATGAAATGTTCTGGTCCCTAGAGGATGAAAGCTATAGTATCTACTATTTCTGTTTAGTCATCATCTTGCAACATTACTGGTTAATATTTTTGAATCTGTCAAGTACGCTGGTGAATGTAAATTCAATGACATTCCCATTAGCCCTTATTGTGCTATATGTTAAGTGTTATTTATCCAATGTCAGTTTACGCTAACATACTAGTAAAATACTACAGTAAGACAGTGAGAAAACAGTGTATGTTAGCAACTAACATTTAATTTTTTTACTCCTTACTGTTCCTACTTCCTTCAGTCCTGCAAACCTTTTTTCAAGATAAAATACTACTTTATCAGCTAATCAACACATTGTGTTATTCAACACAAGATCAATAAAATACCAATCAATTTCTTCCCCTCTTCAATCAGTCCAGGGTTGAATTACTCATCTCATCGACTAGATAAGTATTGCCTTCATATCATAATCAAACATGTTCAAAAGGTCTGTGCCTATGAGATTGATCGATCAGGGTCATATATCGTCTGGCCTGGTCCCCACAGAGGATTTTTCCTGGGATTTGGTGCATGTGAGCTCTGCTTCATTGTTGCAGACATTTCTGACACTAATGTCTCAGATTTACCAACAAACGTTGCTGTTAAAGACCGTGCGAGGATCTGATGTTCGGCACGAAAGCGGGGGTTAATTGATTTGTATCGTTTTCCACGTTGTCGTTGTAGTGGAACACTAGCACACAGACAGAAGCAATCAGTTGACACTTTTCTATGGCAGAACACCTGGATAAATGCGTGGACAACAGACAGGACAAATCAACATGACAGACACCGTTGCATCCAGGTCAATCCTGCAGGGACTGGTTGTGATTCTACCCGCGGCTACTTTGATCCATCTGTAATCTAACCTATCTGTTTCTTTCCCATGTTTGTTTAACACATGCTCCCAGTTCACCTCAGCCAAGTCCATCCATGTGCTCATCACGCTTGACCCCTGCTGGAACCAAAGCTCTGAGATGAAAAGAGGAGAGGCTGTGCGGAGAGATAAGGCCGGATGTGAGAGGAGTGAAAATGAGAGAGGTCAGGGCCCATGAGTTTTGGGGGGGGGTTCGTCTCTACTCTGCAGCGAGAGCACATTCATAGCAGTAAGGTGACCCGCTGGCCGGTCCCTGTGCAGATATCACACAGGGATCAAAGGGAGGAAGAAAGAGGAAGAGGAAAAGAAGACGTACATTAAAGGAAGGGAGACAGGGAGGGAAACGCAAATGTGGAAATGGAGACTGCAGCGAGAAGCTAACAAACCAGGGATGGGGGAGGGCTGCTGAGGGAGTCGGGGGTGACCCCTGCAGAGACAAACACCGAATGAAACGGAAGGAGGAGAGATAAATTGATAGAGGAAAAGGGAGGGAGGATAGTGAAGCACATTTCAGGACGTCAGATCCACTCTGCCTCCCACAGTCACAGTGATTGGATTTGTTTGACTTTGCCCGACCATTTCCTATTGGGGTGTGCGGTTTCTAAACCATAATGAGTGCATTCATTTTTTCCTGCCTCCATGTGAATTTGTTTGTGTTTATATCCACATGTGTGTATGTGTGCACTCAGTCCCCTCCCTGTCTTTCTTTCATTTCTCGTACTCGACTGTAATACAATAACATAAAACCCAGCGATGGTACAAATTATTTTCTATGATTCTTTCTCATCCTCCGGTCCAGCTCTCTGCCGAGAAGATGCTGCCAAATCTTCACAGCTCCAATCCAATGTCAGCGTGTCAATAAGTGGCCAAATGTGCCAACAAACTCAATTTAAGAAATACATTCTCAGAGGCTCTGGTGCTGCAGCAAGTCTGGAATGATTGACTTCACTGAAATATTGAACTTTCTCCCGAAAGGAGATGTAAATTCATTAAGCTCTGGACCAGTGTTCGTGTCCGCACTCCCAAGCAAATCTTCAGGTAAAGCCATTTTCCATGTTATACATCCTGCAGCTCATGGAGTCTGCTGATTTAGTTGTTGCCTTATCCAATCAATTAAAACAGATACATAAAAAAACCCAGAGTAGTGTGAGAAGAAGGCAAATTAGTAAATTGTGCACTTGGAGGTCTGTGTGAGTCTTCTTTCCAATTTCTATCCCAGACGGAGTATAACGACCATATTGAAGGAAAATATTTCCAAAATAATTCTATACGACTGCGAGAATAAAGTAGTAATTTACCAGGAAAAAAGATCATAATATTGCAAGGGAATAAGCAGCAAGGAGAAAGTTTCCCAGGAGTTCCACTCCCTGTGGATGCAAAATCTTGAACCAGTCACATTGTTTCTTGAGAAACTACGAAACCCTTTTGAATATCACACAGCTGTAACCAACACTATGCAATCGAACTACAACCAAAACATTTCCTCCCACAAAGAAGAAGCCATTTCTAGCTCAATCTTTTTAAAGTTCTGATATTTATGGTAATGTGATGCAGATGAGCCAAAAGAATTGTGAAACCTATAATAAATTATAACTTAACAAGATTCCTCAGTTTGACAAAGACGACAGGCTGCTCTTCTGATTTTCCCCCACTAACATGACACAAGCCATTAAATTGATTTTCTTGTAATATTACGAATTTGTTCATGAGATATTTTTCCCTTTTAAGTGGCTCTAACAATAGTATGTCTCAGCAAAACATAATTTACATTTTTATTACCAGGAATTCCTAAATACTTTTCATAGTTTTCCTCCCAAATCCCGGGATCCTCTCATCCATGCTCTATTTCAGCCTCAGTTCTTTCATGCTGCCTGTTGTCACAGGGGCCGTGTGAGTGCAGCACCACTGAGCAGCCTGCAGAGTGCCGTGTCACAGCAGTTACATTAACATCAGCAACAGGTTACATTAGAGCAGGGCTACATTACCCATTAGTGGGAGAAAAACACATTTGAGGTAGCGGGGCCAACCCGGTTAGCATTCAGCGCTGATCTGACTCTTCGGGGTGAACACTCAGCCCATTTGGTTTGAGTGTAATTCGCACTCATCCGAACTTCAGAGGCACTTTTTTTTGTGATGTACAGGTTTAAAACGAGCAGAGTTAAAACATAGTTTCAAAATATATTTCACTTCACACGGCAGACGAACATCCAATGAGAGTCGATTTCACTCCATCACCGAAAGTGAATTCAGGGGGGAAGCAGGAGATGATGCACACAATTTGCTGCTCATCTCTCCCTGAATCCAAGATGTCTCTGTCAGATTGTTTATCTGTGGCCCGGAATATTGGCTCGGCGCAGTCTGAGCTTATCAGACACTGTTTTACGCTGCCTGACTTATTGACTGTGAACACGGCTAACATGGTTCGTCTCATCAGTGGCCGGCACAATGGCAGCATCGACTGTACTGATCTATGACCAAGTCGGATGGAGGGGCGGTCAATACGGCTAACAAGAGCTGGCTGGTGCCTTTAAATCCGCTTTGGTCTGGTCAATGTGCTGTCCAGGCAGAGCGCTGGAGATAACAGCACGTCATCTCAAATTGACATGTCTGTCTGTGGAAAGTTAACGGGGTAAAACAGAAAAGAGCGATTGCTGGCTTCAATGGGCAGCACCTCAAACGCTGTTATACATATCAAATGCACCGGCCAATACGCAAAAGCATCAATATCCTTCCCAAAACCAACAGCAAAAAAATAGTATTTTTCTGTATTTCCTGTAAGTAGATATTTTACACTTAAGTTGGCATTTCAGCACGTTTTTCCCACACATACAATTTTAACAGGGGCGTACAGAGGGAATGTTTCTATATCCAGTGGATGGATTTAAGAAGTCATGTTCTCTTTTAGTAAATGTTTCTTATCTAGTTTTACAATTTGTTTTCAGAAACTCCCCATGTGTTGGAGGATGAGACGGTGCTCAAAAGCGTGGGGTGCACTTCCAGAAATTGGTCCAACCAGAAGAAAGTGTGCTTTTAACGATTCCTGCGTCGGAGATAACCAAAGACTTATTTTTCGCACTGTGAATCACACAAATCTACTCTAGGGGTGTCCCGGAATACAAATGTAGAGCTGGAAATGAACATATTAGGTGTCCTGTAACAACAACAACAGTCAGCCTGTCAGTATGGATCAGTGTTTGTGCATGAAGGTAGCTGCCTGGCTGGGTGTGTGCGATAGTGAGGAAAAGTAGGCTGCAGAAACTAGGGCATCATTGAGACTCAAGAGAGGTGTCTCCAGCCCAGCCTCCTGTCCTATTTCACTGCCTTGGCGAGACTGGCATGTTTTTGTTCTATGTGTGTGTGTGTGTGTGCGTGTGATTCAAAAGAGGGGGCACCCTGGGCAGTGAAGGGAAAGCTTCAGGCACTGGAGGCAGAGAGATAACAGGTGAGCTCCGGGGAGGCCACCTGTGGGAGAGAGGAGACCCAGTGACAGGCCTCTTTGCTGGGGTGGAATGGATGTGCACAAGCCCCCGGGGCACAGACCAAATGTCAGACAGTCTGTGCACACCTACTGGAAAAGTGCTCTGAGCTTTAATGGAATTTGTCACTTGTGTGTGTATTTGTGTGTGTATGTACGTGTGTGTGTAAGTGTGTGTACGCTCTGACTCACAACAGGAAAGAGAGCCAAACAAGGCAGCACAGACAGGTGGACAGAGTGTGCATGTAGGTGTTTTTGTTTGGCTGTGTGGGTGCAAGAAATAAGCTGTCGAGTGTCATTGTAAATATGTGCTGCACAGTTTTGCAAGAATGTACTGTACAGCACGGCAGATACACCCACACGCATGCATGACCTCACCCACTCCCATACATTCACACACAAACATGCACCCACCCACATGCAATGTTTACTGTACTCTGACGGACATTATTTATCTACAAGCCCCTGTTCTCCACTCCTCTGGAGCTTTCCAGCACATCACTTATTCATCCCTGGCATTTCTCCCTTGCTAAATAAGGGCAGCCTTTGAACCGACACGCTGGACCTTCAGCGCTGGGCCAAGTTACATCTCAGATCCTCCTGTAAGCCTATATCCAGGCAGGGCTCGTCCCACACGGCAACTCTACACCTCAATGACCGGCCCTCGTTGTCAAATCAGAATGGAGATGTAGGTTAATGTGCGAATCGTGCACACCCGTTTGATCTTTTCGACCGTGCCGCTCTTGCAGCGCCGTGTGACAGCACGTCGTCAGGTGGGTGTCGGCGTAGTGTCGGGTTGCCAGGTTAGGTTTTGATGTGCGGTTAGCTGGTCATGTATCCTGACGTGTAATGAGGGCCGGGTTTGTGTTACAGCACTCGTGTAGCAGCAAGTGGTGAATGCAGCACTCAGCTAAAACAGTTTCAGATCACAGTTGTCACATCTATAATATATGTTGAGCTTTCTACATAGAAACACACACACAAATACAAAAAAATTATTGGGTAGTTTATATAGTTTGGGTGGACTTGAAACTTACTTGGCAAAAAATTACAAAAACACTTCATGAGCTGTTGATTTATTGCCTGTCAAAAAGGTGACCACGCTATTGGGCAAGGTCCTGTGATGTAGTGTGGCACAGAGAAGGTGCTGCAGCTGACCTACTCTTACATTTCATGTATTGATTCTGTCTGATTGAGCCTTGACTGATCTGGCAGTGAGGGAGAAAGAGCAGAGGGTGGGTTGAAGAGCAGAAGAGAGGGCAGGCTACAGGGAGGCACTATTAAATTTTAATTTCAGAGAGGTCAGTTTTTCCTCAAGGTCAAACGTAAAAATAACCCTCAAAGGAAGTGGGGCAGGAGGAGAGAGGGACTGTGGGGGCCTGCTGGGGATCAAGCCAGAGAGCGGAACGAAAGCAGCATATTCCATATAGAGAGTATAGGCCAATATGAAAAGGACAGCTTGTTAACTAGCATCATAAGCCAATTAGTATCCATGGTGATGAATGAAGGAGGAAGGAAACATGCTGCCTTTTACACAAATAAGCTTTCAGATCGGGGTTTACACGAATTATACCTTCTCGCACATTATGCAAATATGAGAGATTTGTGCAAGCGCAGGCAGTTGTGAGCATGCAAACATACACATGTGCATTAGGCACACATCTACTCACACAAACGTACGTAACCCAGAGCCTGAGGATGATTTAAAGCCTCCGTGTTGCAATGGGATGGGCTGAGAAGGATGGAAGACTGGGGAATCCAGGCATCACAAATCATTTCCATCACACATCAGTGCTAATGCCACTGATACTAATCCATCAGACAGCCATCTCTAATGCTGCAGATGGCCATGGATCTATCAGGTTGGTGCTGCTCGCAGGCTCTCTCCCTCCCTCCCTCCCTCCCTCCCTCCCTCCCTCCCTCCCTCCCTCCCTCCCTCCCTCCCTCCCTCCCTCCCTCCCTCCCTCCCTTCACACATGTGCACACATGTGCAAGCCACTTACACAAATGCACCTCAGAACTAGGCAGTGATGAGACGGTATCCGAAAGCATCAGTCAACAACATCGTAACATTAAACCAAAAAAAAGTGCAATAAACACTAACTGTCAAGAGCCGTTTAAAAACTAATAGGGAAGACATGTTTCATCATAAAATAATTTAATGTTCAATATTTGTCAATCATGAAATTATTTTATCTCCTCACTAAGCTTTGATAGATTATTTATTTAGTCTCTTGCTCTCTTGATTGCCTCTTCATCAGCTCTATGTCCACTTAAAGGGATTGCATTAACTCCAGCCACTCTCTGTGGGCCAATCAGCTGCTCCCTCACCCTTCCTTTAAGACGCAACTCTGGATTAAACTCTTCCTTCTTTGGCTTGGATCCCTGTCTGGCTCCTGTCCAGAGGACACACACACACACACACACTCACTCACACACACACACACACACACACACACACACACACACACACGGTCTGACACTTCTCTCAGACCAATTTACAGTTTGATGGATTTACTTTATAGCACTTTATATATGTATCTGTTGGACATGATATAGGAGAGTTTTCAGAGGGTAAACAGCTAATATAAGAGAGAGATGAAATTACACATGAAATGTACATGATTGTGTCGTGTACAGTAAGCAACATCTATGTACAGATCCGGCTGTGCCATTGAATAAATAATCACACTAGCCGTGATGCCGGTCAGGATGTTGATCTTCTGGCCCCTGAGTTTTCAGTGCACCCATCTTTAACCTACACTCCACACCCTTATGGTTTCATCTCCGTATCTTGCACAGTTCTTTTTCCGGTCGTGTTGACAAAATCTGTCCACAGACTAGGTGATGACAACATGAGCCATGCTATTAAAAAGTGCCATTTCTTGGATGTGCTGCTGGCTACAGTGCATGTTTCCTTTCAAAATAGCAGAGGTTGCTGACACACATCTGAAGTCTTTCTGCAGGAAAAACAGACGCTAATAGAGATATGCCTATACGCCCAGCTTCTTTCCATTTCCCCATCCATGTTCTCTCACGCTCGCTCAAGTCCTCCCAGAAGAATGCACATGTCTTAGCCCACCTGTATCTGAAGCTGGTGCAGATTGCCCGACAGCCGGTGGGCCTGGTCGTCTTTCCATCCCCGGCTCCGCTCTGCTCTCTGCCCTCTCCAGCTGGCTGTTCCTGCCTTCTGCTCCTCCTGTTGCCATATCTGCACCTAAGCAGCGTGTGTGTGCCAGCCAGTCCCTTCCCTCTCCCCAGCCCACTCTCTGCTTGGCTATCTTGGAATGAACAAATCTTTCCTACATTCATCTTCCGTCCATCCGTGTCACCTTTCAAACGAATGTACCCTCTTCACACGCTCCACTTTAGCAAAAGCAACTCAAAATGCTATCATGGGAGAAGGATGAAGGTAATGTGTGAATATATGGATACTGTACGTGGGCCAGGGAAGCTCGTGTTTAGGCCCTAGAGGTCGACGCTACTCAGTGAAGACAACAGCATTCACAACAAGACCAAAACATGACCTTTGATTCAGACCTCATGTTCCAAATTTGACTTACACTCTCCCTTCCAGACCAAGAAAAGGGCAACCTCACCAACACTAACATTTAAAGCAGTGAGGGAGGATGGTATTTTAGTGTTGTTAATCATTGCTGCAGGTTACTCTGTGCTAGCAAACAAGCAAAGTGGCGGAGAGAAATGCACAGATTTGAAAAAAATCCCAAAAGCGTTTCACACATTTGCATGAGCAGGCAGGCACACACACAGACACACACACACAGTACAGTTAGACTTGCACAGCTTGACATTCCTTCCACTGAGCCATGTATGTTGAGGCCAATCGTTCTGTCAAAACATTTCAACACTGCTGGGGAAAGAATAAACAACAGCAAGACCTGACTAACAGCACACACAGACACACACACACACAGACACACACACACACACACATATATACGCTTCCAGACACATACAAAAACTCACATTCACATCACTGTTGTCGGCCTCAAGGAGCATGTCTGTCTGAGGACAAAAAAACTATAAGAGGCTGAAAAACACACTAAGTCTGCTGCTGCTGTGCGTTTGTCTCTCTCTCCACGCTGAGAGCAGCAGGGCTCAACTGAGCTGCTGCAAATAAACTCTATACTGAGTTCTACTCTTTGCTGGCAGCCATTGCTGTGGGGCGTCCTTAGGAGAGATGTTCAGGGAGATTCTTGTTCTAACCCTAGGGGACCCTGATCAAACGAATTATTTCTCACTTTCCACTTACCCAAATGTTCTGCTAACTAATTGGTGTCAACGGACAGCAAGATATTCATTCAAAACACTGTTTTTACCGAGAAAGTAAAATAGTTCAAAAGTGATTTATTTGCAAAGCCCCTTCCTGGAAACTAGTATATTATGTATATTGCTAAATTACATCTCAGGTTTTCTGCTTAACATTTAGATGAAGATATTCCTGTCAATGTCTCCGAGAAGGAAACTGTCAAAGTTTGGGAAATGCAGTAGTAGCAGCAGCAGCAAACAATCACCTGCAGTGTGTTTAATGATGTTATGGAAAAAGTACAGATGGACACTCCACTCTCCTTGGTAAACATTTGAAGCCGAGCTGAAAGCTTTTCCGTTTCAGAGTCAGTGAGTGTGCAAGACAACAGCATGCGAGTGTGTAAGATTGCACAACAAGTTCTCCATACCAGCATGTGTTGTGTATGTGTGTGTGTGTATGTAGGCTTCTGTATGCACAGCAGGGGCATGTGCAAGGATGCAAGCGTGTAATGCTTGGGGCACAGAAACAGCCTGGGGCGTAATGCTCAAGCTAAGTTAGCCTCTTTGCCACATGGCTGGGGGCTGATCCAGGAAGGTTGCCTGAGATGTGCAATTAGCATCATAGTACAGTACACACAGGGTAAAGACCTGCTTTCTCACATCTGATCTGTGAAGTAGGCTCCATGTTAAAGATGACACAACCAATTTATCATAACACCCAATTAGCTTTATGAAAAATGCCAAAACAAGGACGAGGGGCTCAAGGCAGAGCTGGTCAGAAACATGTGAAGCTCTGTGATCTGACCTTTAGAAATGAGTTGTTATGCTTCATGCTATTCAAAACATTTACCTTTGTCTTAACCTTAGCTGCCACCTCTTCTGTTCTTCCACCGATAGATTTCTAGCAAGAACGTCTTCCCTCTCCCCCCCCAGCCAGTAACCTGATGACCATGTCTGCTTGACAGATTTGTCTGAAAGCTAAACTCTGTGTACATACAATCAAATCTGCCAATCAGACATTAGGACACACACACACAAACAAACACAAAAACCTTATCACTGAGGGCTGCATTGGACTAACCACAGGCTGTCTGTGTGGATGAGGCTCCGCTCTTTAGTTCCACACAATTACATTCACAATAACCCAGAGCCCCTCAGGTCCCTCGCAGCCAAAAAACTGTGTGTTCCATTGCACAACACAAAAGCCCCAGTTCCAAAACACCCGTAATTGGCTAAAATGTAATTAACTTACTGACACCATTTCAATTTGGTTTAAATTGGCCGCTAAATCAGCAAGTGGTGCAAACTAAGCGGTCTCAGAGCGGCGTGTACCCGGAGATTCAGGCCAGCTGTTGAGATGCGTCAGAAAGGGGGGAGAGAGAGAAGTCTACACGGTGATGACACTAGTGAGACATACCAGACCGCTCTGTCCTCTTTCCTTACTGCTACAGAAGGGACCTTGGACTTTCACACTCTGACAAACACAATTAATTGGGGCAAAATGTGGTGCCCTTGGGGCTCCAATGACTCCTGGCTCATTTAATCTGTTCTGCCTTCAACCTGTGTCCCCCCTCCAGCATGGCTCCGGGCGAAAACTGACTTAAGGTTGCAGTGGCCATATCCTCCTCAGCAGAGCCGTTTGTAGGCTGAGGAGACACGTTAAAATAAAGATTTATTTTTCCCCCTCACAGGTTTTTTTTTTGTATCTCTGTGGAGAAAGTACAGAAACTAAAATGACTCGTGAAAAAAGAGAGATGCAATGGGGAGTAAGAAATGGGACAAAAGTCTGCAGCTACACTCCGGCATGAACATCAGAATGAATCCACTTCCCTCCGCAGTTCCATTTTTTGTCTTGATTATACACTAATCAAGACAAAAAGGGAGCTGCAGAGGGAAGTGGGCTGAGGACGAATAGTGCAGAAGGAAAAAAAAATTGGCTAGGCAGACGGTACTACATTATATGCAAAAGAAGAAATAGACAAAACAGTGACACAGCAAGACTGAATGTAAGCAAGACTGAAAAATGCAACGCAGCAGCTAAGGGAGCAGTTACGCAGCGAGAAGGCCGTAAAAGACAGAGCAGGGGAGCTAAATACAGCACGCAGGGCGAGCTCCAGTGAGCCGGAGAGAGTGTGTCTTTAAACAAGTGTTGTGACTCCTACACGGCCCACGCTGCATATCGAACCGCATCAGTATACCACGGTGCAGGTCTAGCGGGTCATCAGCGGCAACAGCAGCAGCAGCTGAGAATAGCCTTGTAAGGCTTTGCCGACTGTCAGCCTGCTGCTCGGCCTCCAGAGCGGCAGGCGCTGGCTGGGCTGCAGAGTAACAGCGTGCCGTTTCATGTGGAGCTCAAGGGGCTGAGGGGAGATGTGGGTAGGTTGCATGTAGGCTCCGGCAGGGCGAACACAAACAGACAAAGACGTTAAGAAGGAGGAAACACAATAACATCAAAAGGAGGCTCAGCTGCGGCAGAGAAATGCAAACACTCTTGAACAATGAACGCACAAACTCACAATATTATTTGCCTGTGTGGCGCAAAAGCTGCTAATGCGGTTTTGGTTTACTGGCTTTTGAATAGAAAGTAGGGAATAAAGCATGTCATTGTTCCTGGATGAGATAAGCTTCTAAAAATAGTGCAATCTTCTGTTTTTCAATTTGAACACCATGGTGAGTGTCGACTGTGTGGGAGCAGGAGCATGAATCTTAATGAGGATGACATCACCTGTGAGGATGACATCGAGGAGAAGGAGGCCCGTGGGTACACATTTGCACAAGAGCAAACAAACCGCATATACAGTAAAGTGCGCTATATGATCATTATTTAGTTTACAGCACCTTAGTGTCACACTTATACACAGTGACAACATTAATGAACTCCATCCATACCACGCTTTTATAGTCTTAACAACCCCTCAAAGCGCTTTCTACTCCAAGTCCCATTCAGCCGTTTACAAACACATCCATACAGCGCTTCTATATATAGTGTTTCTCCATCACTCACACATCCTATTCACACACGGATGGTACAGCCAGCAGAGGATTTAGAATTTGGATGATTTAATGTCAAGTGTCTTGCTCAAGGACACTTCACATGCGGACTGAAAGAGCCAGGGTACGAGCCACCTAACATGATCTCCATAAACGGATTCTGCGTGTGAATATGCAGAATCTGTTTAGAGAAATGGAGGCTGAAATATCTGTTAAAAGAGATAAGCCAAAATGCCATGTGGGCCTGAAACACCTGGAATAATGCTGTTTGTGCTTTGTGTGTAGAATCGTTGACTTGTGTGATGAAAGAAACCAATCAGCCTGTGTATTGTGAATGAAAGACAGAATATTGACCCGTAGATCCGCTGTCTGAACTGGAAGCTCGAAAGTATTGACTGTTGCTCCCATGTGGCAAACTCCTCATCAGATACTATCCAATGGGCTCAGAGATAGTACCTGACATGGAAATGCCTGCCAATCACAATACAGTATTAAAATCCATATGAAAACTGTTATTATCTAGCATGCAAATCTAACTAAGTTGGCCAAGAAACAGATGCAATTAGATTTCTTACTTTCATACAAATTGTTATTACACTATGATAACTTGTAACACTGTATACCACATACTCTCCCTGTACTTGACTGTCTTTAAGAAGCACAACTCGTACTTTCAGCCATTAAGTTCCTACCAATACTGCCAAATGTACTCATGTTTTTTTAAGCTCTCTGTGATCATGAGACAAACAAAGAAATTATTCATCGTCGCCTTTTGGCTGATCTATTTGCCACTGTTTGATATGAAAATGTATCTGACATGATGCAAAACTGTTACAGCAGAGTTTTTAGCACTTGCCAGAGCAAATCTTAAATGCAGTGAATAATTCATCCGGGATCAGGATCCAGTCGTGCTTCTCTTCAGAAAACAGAACAATGTCGAGTACAAAGTGAGATTGTGAATATGCATGCAGCCACATCCACACTGAAATGACTTCTTTATCACAGTTCTTTATGCTTTATTACTGGGGACGTGTTGAGGACTCTTCACTGTGAGCTACATTAGAACGCAGGGTGATCTCCTTTCTGTTCTCTCTGTTTTCTGTTGTTTGTTCTTTCATCTCACTTCTCTGTTAAGACTTGTATCATTTTTTCAAAAAAGTTTACCCATTAAAAATCCAGGGGTTTATTTGCATTATAAAAATGGAACATATTAGAAGATATATTGAAAGTGCAGGTTTGCATCAATGGCTTATTTTAATTGTAGGCTCGACGATATAATTGTTGCAGAGAACTCCTGCTTTGGTTAACTTGAAGACGACATTTTGTTTTTGTGTAATGTTGTTGAATGCTCTGGAAACTTGTTTTACTATACAGTTGTTTTCATTTGTTATGTTGTGTTTATTTGTTAAGTTGATGGTTTCTGTTTATTTTCATCATCTGATTCTTTAGTAATGTTGTTATGATCATACATTGTACGTCCTTCCAGCCTGAACAAGAATGATCTCAGGGCACAGCAGTTAAAGAGCTTAATGCTCCGTCAAACATTCTGTGAATAAACAATAATAAGTGTTTGCATAGAAGAATTAGTGTCTACACATGATGGGATTACTGCATATGCAAATTGTGATTTAGTAATAGAGCAGAAGCAGAGGGGAGGGAGAAGAATGAAATCGTAAAAAAGGGCAATGCAGATATAAAGCAAGCAAAGAAAAAACTCGGAAGAAATAATTGTTTTACATTTTTGTGAGGAGGGAGAAGAGGAGAGACTCAGATTCATTTCATCCCACAGAGGAAAAAGGCTCAGGATTGAAGCTTACAGTCAAAGGGAAGAGATCTGGGGCTGGAGTATGATAGCTCCCGAAAGCTAAGGCTCACAAAGCCTCTCATTTCTCTGGCCTCCAATTTGCTTTCTATATACGGTATACACTCTTCATTGTATGTATGCATAGGTGTTATCCTTTATGCTTTTAACACCGTCTGCTGGCCAACGAGTTTGTACGACTACCTGAATCTCTAAATCCATCATCCATCTGTCCAGCCATCCATAATCTACTGCTTATCCTTTGTGGCTTGTATGGAAGCTGCACCCGATCCCAGCTGACATTGGGGCGAGAGGCTGGATACACCCTGGACAGATCCCCAGTGTGTCGCAGGGCCAACATACAGAGAAAAACTAATTCACACTCACACTTATGATCAACTTCGGCACCTTCTTGCTTTTGGGCGACAGTGGTACCCGTTGCACCACTGTGCCGCTCACGCTCAAGTTTCTTAACTCCTACATATGATGCCACATGTAAACCACCCACAAGGTCATTTTCTAATCAGGCTAGACATTGAAAATACACATTCGTAAGCTACATGAGCTACAAAACCTTAACATGGGGGCTCCGGCATTAAAAACCCTCCTTCCTCGTAAATAAAGCTCCTGTGTTGCTCTCTATTGTGTGTCACATGCTCAAAATAACATGAGCAGCAGTGTTTGGACACAGTCCAGACACGTTTGACATACGTGTGTGTGAAAGCCCGATTCTGTATCGTAGCTGAGCCAGGAGAACCTAGCTTAGTCCAGATTCCATGTCTGTCAGGAGCTACACAGAGAGAGAAAACCCATGACTGACACTGTGCCCTGAGAGGTTAGTGGGGGTGGAAGCTCTGGGGCCGTGCAGGGAATGAGATAAGAATGTAAACTTCAGGGATTCTACCTGCTGGGACCTTTTCTTGTGTTTTGAATTCCAGTGCTGCGACCCCTGTGGAGATGGCTCTGTTCCCAGGAGGTCTGCGGCAAGGAACAACATTGTGTTTCACTCCCACCTGTGGCCATTTCTTACACACACACACACACACACACACACACACACACACACACACACACACACACACACACACACACACACACACACACACACACACACACACACACACACACACACACACTGCATCTGGCATCTCAAGAACCGCTCAGAATTGAGACGCCTGCAACATCGCTGTCGCCTTGGCGTCATCCACATCTCCAGTTCTCGCTTCCATAGAATTCATTATCACCTGAACAACTGTGTTGCTTCCTTCTCATCTTCGGTCTCACGACCCAGCTTCTATACCCGACCCTATATTCACAAAGCAAATTCATGCTTTTTTTATATTCATGCACGGCATTGCAAATGAGCCCTGACTGAAAGGAGCTGAACGCCTATGAGTGGCCTTTGAAGTAGGAACAAAGAGAATTCCTGCCCTTCTCCACGGTGACGCTGCTCTTTCTTTCTCTTTCTCCTGCTCCTTTTCTATCTTTCTTGTTCTCTCGCCTTTCTCTCCTTCCCAAAATAGAACACCTGTAATCACGTACGTTGCTCTCTACTTCGCTCTTGACTCTGAACATGGAGGGTTTAAAAACTGAAGCTTTGGAAATCTCACTTTGTCCGTTCTCTACGACTTTCCATGACTCTATAGCTGCTGTTATTACAAAGTCTTCGAGGGAGAGATGATTCAGGCGGCAAGGTCAAACATGCTGTCCGTACTACGAATTCGATTTTAAAGATGCATGGCCTGAAAACAATCCCAGAAACACAAACAGGTGCATGGATTCGGCCACAGAGCATCAGCACAGTCTTACAGACCCATGATGCTCACGCCAGGAGAGGTACAAACACACTGACCTCGTTTCGAGCCTGTGGAGTCGCACCTCTGTTCCATGAGCTATTTTTAGCCTCTCTGTCCTCAGACGGTTAACTCACAATGCCCTCACATCTCACAAAGTGTCTGCCCCTGGTGGGACACTTTTAAGTGTGGGATTCATCTCAGGATACACACACATTCCTGTATCCACACACACTTACTGCAGATGCTGTGCACAAAAAGTGACGTAGGCTAAATGTTGTCTGACCATTCTTGCTGTATGAGGGAGCATGTAGTAGTAGTAGTAGTAGCATCTTTTTATTCAGTCATGAAAACATTCATATTATACACATAGTCAAAAGTCTATGTTTAAGGTGACTGAAAAGGCACAGGCAGAAGCTAGATGCTCATGTATGCCTGTCCTCTATATCTGTCTATCTTATTAATCCTCCAGATTTGAACAAACAAAGCAAAAACATACAAATTCTTAATGTTTGTAACCCTCAAAAATAGCGTCACAGACAACAGAGTTACAAACATCTATTAAATCATATTTACTCTCCTGAAATAAAAATGACTTTGGACACAACTTGGGAGTGATTTTGATTTGAGGGTTTGTGTATATGCATGAGTGCCTCTTCATGAATACATTAAACGCCTAAAAGTATGCAGACACCCACACTAAGTATATGCAACCACAAACTGATTGTTAAACATCTCATTCCAAGGACAAGAACCTTAAGAAGCTGTAGGACAGTTTAAATTCTCCTGTTTTCAACAGGATTGAACCTTGATGCATGGATTTGCTCCCAAATAGCCACAATTATCAGCTAGTGATGAGCTGGGCTGCAACCAATGGCTGTGTATGAAACTGGACATTTGCCCTAAACCAAAATCTCCCAGCTTCAGGCACGGCATGAAAAACTGTCTCAGCCTGTTTACTAATGTGATAAGCAAAAATCGTGGCAGTTTGCACTCCTTCAGTTCAACATATGGCAATAATATATTCATTGAAATATTCATTTGCTAATAGTCATCTACTAATCTGCATTTGTATGCAATTAGAGTGAGGGAAGTGCATTTAATTGGTGATAAGCCAAGCTGTTTGTTATGCTTCCTAGTCAGGGCCAATAGTGCTGTCAAATTTGAGTTTAATAATGAATTCAACTCTCCTCCTCCAACCCCGTCTTTATTCTCCACTCATTCTACCCAGTGTGGGGCAAGAGCCTACGGCCACACACTGCTCTCCCCGCTCTGTGTCCCACATTGATGCCCAACTCTCTTTGTCTGTTTCCCTGAGCCACCGTCAGTCCTTCCCTCTCCTCTCTTTGCATCATTCTCTATTTTAGTCTTCAGACTGCACTAACAAGATGGAGAGAGAGAGAGAGAGCAGTGCCGTTTGACCTTGATTAGTGTGAAGAGTATAAGGAAGTGAGCACGCATGCTTGTACTGTGAGAAAACTGACATGTTATCTTATGGGAATCAGCATATGCTGTCAAATCACATTTTCTCCAAGCCCATCTCCTTCCCCCCCCCAAGGACGGCAGCAGCGGGATAGGGGCGAAAAAAGCGATGATGGTGCTAGAAGTTAAGCACGGGATTACTGAAGTTATTACAATTCATCCTTGGGGAGAGGGGGGGGGGGAAACATTTATATACTGAACATTATGTCAATCCATCCAATAGTTGTGGAGGCATTTCAGTCAACACCACAAATGTCAACTTGGGGATCACCGAATCATTACGATTTAACCTCTGGGGACCCTGAATGATTGCACAGAATTTCATGGCAATCGATACAATTGCTGTTGTGTGTCAGTGGGGTCAGAAAGTAACATCCACAGAGTCATGCTAATAGTATGGCTAAAGGAATTCACTCCAACTTATATAGATTTGAAAATAAAGTTTGGAGATATACTGTTGATTTCTGTGAGTCAAAATGTTCTGCTGTACGTGTCGGTTGATTGACATGTACTATTGCATAATGTACTTCAGAGAGGAAAAAACATGCCCAACCGGAATGGCACTCGATAGAGCGCGTACCTCCGACAAGGCCCAACAGTCCCATTAGATTCAGTCAAGCTGCACCTGTGACTGTGGTGGCTGTGACTCAGGAAAAGGGATTCGTCCTCTAACCAAATGGTTTGAGGTTCGATCCTGAACGCCAAACTGCCCAAGACAAGTGTGCCAGCAGTGTGTGTGTGTGTGTGTGATGTGGGATAGAGAAAGTGCTGTACATGGATGCAGATCTTGGTGGTAGTAGCAAATATTCAAACGAGAACTTTGAAGGCCGAAGTGGAGAAGGGTTCCATGTGAACAGCAGTTCAGCATTGGTATGAATTGAAAAACTTTACACTGTAAAGCCCTTTGATGGGCGACTGGGACTAAAAGACCTTATAAATAAATGTACCTTTCTCTGGGAGATCTGTGAAAATCACAATGTTAAAGAAAGTGACAAAAAATCCTGGATCCGCCCCCATGATCGGGAGCCACTAACATTTAATGGGTTCTTCCCTTGCCTGACCTACACAGCATCTTTCCATTCAGTTGTTTTTGTCTAATCTTCCTTACAAATACAAAAAAATAAAAAACTACACACAAACAAACGCAATCAGCCTTATTTTTGACAATTTCTTGCTAGGGCAGCTAAATCTACTACAAATGTTTTACATGAGAAAAACAGCTGAGACAACAACGAGATTGTTCTGTCATATACGAAATGATCTTCATTTCACTGTTGCTATCAAATGTTTAATAGTATTTAACCAATCTCAGCTACTGACTCCAGCACCATAAGCTTTATCTGTTGTGAATGTTCAACGGCAACAGATAGAGATTGTATAGACACTGTTATGACAAATTGTATTACCGTGATCAATGGTATAATAGAGTCATGGAGCAAATCAGCCCCTATGAAAAATACTGGCATGAATTATGCAACAGAGGAGTATGAAAAGTCAGACACACGCACACACACAACCACACACACAAAATTCCATTCCGAACCCAATTAGGCTCTGTATGTCCGTTTGATCCATGGCACTGCATGGATGCAAAACCAACACAAACAAAAATGTTCCTCTGGAGATTACATAACCCAGTACAATGTGAATACCTCTCTCTACTCTCTTCCTCTCTCCTCGCACCTTCATTTTTCTCTTTCTCTCGCTTCTCCCTCTTGCTCATTCTTTTCTATCAGTCAGGGCCAACGCCGGGTAGAGGTGTGATTTTACCCCCCCCCCCCCGTCTTTTATTTCAATGCAGCGCAGGAAGAGATGATTGGACAGATTCGGAGGGAAGAAAAATGTAACTTAATCATGGAGACCGAGCAATAAAACCAAATCTTTGTGAGAGCTAGACGGAAAAAAACTTTGAAGGCAAAAGTGTTTTTAACTTCCAAAGGTAGAATTAATTTCCCTGAGGTCATTATGAATGAAATGCAATTCAATAAGTCAATACAGTCCTGATCCAGGAAAAATAGCTGTGGTGGTGAGGAGAGAAGAAAGAGGATTTATAGAAATAATCGAGTAAAATGAAGCAAAAGACACGATGCTGCAGCTCCAGCCTCTGACTACTCCTGGAATTGATGCTCACAGAACAGGTTGTAGATGATGTTCCATGCATGGATAGCTTGCATTCAAGTGTACAAGCAGAAATGTGTATGCTTCTAAACCCATCGTCTGTATTTAACTCATCCTCCAAGAAGAAGAAGAAGAGGAAGACAACTGTTCTCAGACTGTTCTTAGACGCCTACGTCCTCTAAGATTAAACTCAGAAAAAGGTCTGTCAGGTGTTTACTGAGGAGTGAGACAGCATAAATCTTTTATTTAACATGGAAATCATGCCAGTAAAGCACAAAACATGGAATCTGCCCATCAAATACTTCTGAATGACACTGGAAAATCTGCAAAGACATGTTCCTGAAGCTGTGAATGTTAAATGCCTGTAATAGCTGATTAAAATAATATTACAATATCTGCTTTTATTTCTAGAAGTTGCTTTTTGCAGTTGCGAACACATGCACCACCTTCATTATAATCAAATGTTCAACTTTGTGCAAATATTCTGTGATGTGCTGCTCATTGCCAAACTGCTCATTCTGATTCTCTCTGTTTTTTTCCCAACTCTGCCTAATGAAAGTACTTCAGACACGCTGATCACTGCAGTCCGTAGCTTCCCGATGCTCTTTAATACAACTTAAATGAGCTACTACAGAAGTTGAGTGAGACACCTAATAAATGGAAGCAGGAAATACTCTATCTGGAATAGATTGCGCCATGGGAGCCACAGTTATTACCCACAAGACACCACGAGGAGTATACACAAGACCTCAGATGACCGCAGTTGAGGCTTCACCTAAATATTTCATGTCCGACATTATAGGAAAGCCGTTTAACATACTACATTGACCTCAAATAACATTCTTCATGCTTTGAAAGATAAAACGGTTCCCCATCACCATAAAGAAGATGTAAGTGTCATTAAAGTGTCGTCTGGCGCTCCAACCATACAGCATTCAGAGTCATGTAGGGATTATTAGAGTCACACATGAGTCACCAGTCCATCTCCTCTGGCAACCCTCTCCCATTCTGAAAACTAACAGTGCCTTTGAATTTCCATGAATCTCATTTCTTTATCGGGATAGATTGATGGCCAGTCACTGTGTCTCAATTTGTCTCTCCGGAAACATCTTTCTCTGTCATTGTCCCCGCTCCCCTTCTAATTCCAATGTGCCAGCTGATGAATCCTAAGCACCGAAACTCACTATTTCAGTTTTCTTCATTTTTATCACGTGCATACTTTGTATTCACACATCAGCCAGTCATCAGTCATTACTCGTCAACATGCACATCGTGAAGTAATGTCTTCAAAAGAAGGGGCGGAGATGCCAATAAATACCTGGTGATTACTTTATTGCTGGTAATGTTGTTAGATTACAAATTTTTAAAGTCTCGGAACATATCCCCTCTTTTTCAGGATGAGACCATTCAGGATAATCTATCTCTTTTCACCTTCTCACTTCCATCTCAAGTAGTTTCTCTCACCTCCCATCCCTTCCTGAAAGCCACAGCTGGCACAGGCTGACACAGTGTGGCATTGCCAAATAGTGTCCATTAATGTCGCAGACCCGCTCTGCCTACTAATGGATAATACCTGCTAGTGGGCATGAAAGCATCCACATTCATTTATAATTACTGATTTACAGATGCTTTGATCGACTCTGACTCTGAATATGAAACAGCCTCCAGCCACAGCAGCTATCAAAACCCAGAGCCAAGGCTTAGATGGCCACGCTGATGTCTGTGATGGTGCGGTGCTTAAATGCATTTCTCTATGACTCCGGCTGGCTCTGAGCTCCAGTAATGAGTTCTGTGTATGATGAGAAGCTGGTTTTGGACAGGAAGCAGGTTGGAGAAAGCATTAACAGCCTGCTTTGTATGCAAAGTTAAGTGAAATGGAGTCAGGCTATTTCCTGTCTCCACCCGGGTGTTACTGGGGAGCGCCGCTGCTCCCTCTGGATTGGGCTAATTGCAGTATTTGTCAGCAGTTCCATTAGAGAACATTTCATTTCAACACAAGTTATTGTAATGTGCTAGCAAGGCACAAAGAAAGCGCGAGCGGAAATCTACTCCACAAATTTCCCTGTAAACAAGGCCGTCGAGGCAGTCGGAGATGAGAAGGGAAGAGGAACACGAGCCTCTGATTTGCATTTCTCCTTTCTGATGTTTAGTGTCCCTGCAACAAGGTTTTAATTGGTCTGATGGGGCAAGATCTCACACACTGGACACAGGAGACACAGCGCTGGCATATGAATTCCGAAATCCCATCCCTGCCTCATCACAGCATGCGTGCACCAAAGCCCACACACACACACACACAGCAAGCACACACAAGCCCAAATGTTATGATGCGAGACATACCCGCTGTTCTATTTTTACACCCTGCTTCCGAATTACAGCTCTTCCTGACCATCCCTGTGGAGACCATGAACCATGTGAGCACGAGGAGGTTTATAAATAGCAACAGACACATGCACATGCACGGATATACATGCGAAGACACCTAGCCCACACACGCACAGAGCAGCATGAAGGTTTGGCAAGGCAGGACTGTTTCTTTAGGCCCACTATCGACATGCCTCCTTGTTTGCCATCTGTATGATGACGCCAATGTTACCACAGACAGCGAACATGCTCTATGGATTGCTGATGAGGTGGATAACATGGCAAAGACGCAGCTCTGCATTCGCCAAACACTGACTCACTCGAATCTGGGGTTGACGCAAACATGTACATTTTAAAAATAGCTGTAGATGTAATTAGGATTTCTAGTGTGCGAGCCACGTCTCTAAATCGGAAAATCACATTCTGCAAAGTGCTGTATTTGTTGGATCCTGCAACGGCACTATAAGGGCTAACTGAGTAAGTGTTTCAAATCCAGGTGGACCTATGAGCAAAGAGGCACATTTTGGTGAATCAAATAACAAATTTGAATTGCACTAAGTCAAGTGCTTCAATTTGCTAGTTTCATCAGATTGTCGGAGCTTAGAAGGATTTAATTGTGTAGCTGCAGGCATGTAAAAATAACTTGATGTGTTGTGATTGGTAAAATTTGGTTTGGATCAAGTTGTACATCAGACATTCATGAAAGGGAAGAACTCACTTTATTACAGGTCCAGTAAACCAGGCCATAGGGAAGGTTTTAGGAATCTACACTGAAACTAATCACCTACATTGTGAGTTTATTGTAAAAAATGAAGATTCAGGGAACATCTGAACTCAGGAGGAGGCTGGTGTTTTGGTTGTGTAGCATCCGGGGAGGGGAGTTCAGAAGGCGGGTGGTACGGGATGTCATGTAGGTCAAAGGTCTGTGACATGATTAATACCATGAGGGCCACCTCATCATTGGATATGTGCTGCTGAACTAATGTGGCCTGTTACTCTAAGGAGCCACATGCAAGCGTAAAACACATAAAAAAAACCTGTCTATGATGTGTGCACGTCAACATTTAGAGCTATAGCTTTGAGAAACAAAGAGAGATATCTTAAGTCTTGCATATAAACTTTCTTCAATAGAAGCTGTGATGTAAAGGATGCAAACAGTCAGGCATTATGTAGGTTAAAGCTCCTCTGTGTGATTGTGCTGCGTTCGTAGAAGGGCTCGAGTAAAGCGAGGGAAGAAAGCGTGGAGCCGAAAATCCAAGGCAACAACACCCTCTGATGCTACATCTGGAGTCACCATGGCAACCGTTTCCCCAGAGTAAGCCGGCTGACAATCAAATCTTGTTAAAAATGATGTGTGCGAGCGCGCGTTTGTGTGTGTTCCTGTCACCAGGCTGATGGGGCAAGACGGAGCTTAATCTCGGCAGATTAAGTATGTCTGTGTTTATCATAAGGCCCTCATAAAAGACAACGCCGGATCACAATCAAACAGGATTTATAGGATTTCCACACTAATGACTGGCCTGTTGAGGATAGCGTGGCGGAGACGGGGAAAATGAGAGGGGTGAGAGAAGGAGAGAGTGTGAAGGAAAAATTTGTCGGGAATGAAAGAGAGAAAAGGAGAGAGAGCGAGAGAAAGAGAGAAAGATAGGGGAGGACCAAAGGGTGAAAAAGAGGGTCATGGTAGAAACAGAAAGAGAGGCAGCGGGAGAGAGGCACAGTGCATGGTTTAATTAGATGGGCTATAAATAACCCGAGGCCTGACATTTGAACATGGAGACCTACTGAATGTCTCTCTGTGTTTTCTGCTAGATGTGCCTGATGTTTGAACACATGCCACCAATTTTTTGCGCTCTCCTCCTTCCCCTCATCCTCCTCCTCCTCTTCACTTTGCTCTTCTGTTGCTCCCTCTCCATCTTTCTCTCGCTCTCTCTTTCTCTCCCACTTGCCAATTCTCTTGTCTCTCTCCCACACATGCAGACACGCAGGCCCACATGTACACACACTCACACACACGCTCGTCAATCATGCCTCCATGTAATACTTGCTATATATGTACCAGGAGGAAGTGAAAGTGACATATCAAAAACAGGTTTTTCATTAGATGTCAGGAAGAGGAATGAACACACAGACAGACTTGGCACCCAGTATGATGTCAATACCCAGCCACTTATAGCTCACTCTGACACCCAGCCCCAATCTCCCACACTGAAAAACACATCTGTCACTTTCAGTTGACACTGGGACACAAACTCTGCGAGAGATTCGGCGACAGGTCTATTATACACTGTATGGGTCCGTGAGAGTGCAACAGAAAACATTTCCCTCTCACATTCACGCCGCATTACCCCCTTTTTAGCGTCCGTTGATTATAATTTGTTTTATGTAATCTTGCTTGTCCTTGTGTCCCCTTAGGAGCCTTCATATATCGCTGGGAAAGTTGCTATGGGAACTCTTGTTGCTGTGAGGGGGGGGGGGGGGGTTGGAGAGCAGGGAAACAATATTAAATGGATGACTGACTGGGTTTAAAGAAGGAAGGGCAAACAATAGAAGAGGGATAAGTCGTCTGACAAAAAAGCCAAGCAGCGGTAAGTCGGAGGAGACGCGTGTTGGACATCCAGGAGAATCGTGCCGGAGTGAAAGAGGTGACACAGAGGTTGTTCATCTCTGTCTCAGGAGAGCCTACCTGATTTGCCAGCAATAAGACCCATCATTACTCACTAAAGCCCAGAGGTAACTCTTCTTCACCTCCATCCCCCTGACTCCCCGCCACATCTCCGTGTACCCATCCATCTCCACCTTCCATGTATGTGTGCACAGGGTGCTCAAACCACGCAGGGGTGAGGGAGTGAAGTCAGCCCCAGACACGTATGGACAGAAATACAAAGGAGCAGAGGACAGCTGATCAATAGAGGAGGAGCAGCAGAGAACAGATGAGATCACAGTAAGAAGAAAAGGCAGCGCAGGCCGTCGGACATGTGCGAAACCGCAGGTGTCACGGGCTTTAAATAGATTTCACATAACATTGCACCATTTCCAAAAAGTTGAAAGGAAAGACACAGCTATGGTTTACTCTGCCCTTAATCGGTAGAGTTGTCCCTAGAGTATTTGTTTACTTTTGCTCGAGGGAAAGAATAGGCGAGCATTTATTACAGCAGCTCCGGGAGTTAATGAGACAGAACCTGCCTCGCACTCCTAGTCCGCTCCTGCTTGGACCCGCAGTCCCACCGTGCCACAGCGTACGTCAGCTGGAAATCGTGTGCTTTTGTTGCAGGTTGGCACAAGCGTTTTGTTGTGGGTCTTTGTGAAACCAGCTTGCGGGAGCGTGACTATGTGTGCTTGATGAAAACCTTTTTTATTCTTTTTCTCATTCAATAGGCTGGTAATAAGGTTTTAGTCTGCCAATATGGTGCAGTCGATAAGCACAAAGGCCAATAATCCATACAAATATTAGCCAGGGTTTTAGAAATGGCTCAGTTGAATGAAAGAATTTGTGCATGTGTGCGTGTTTGTGTTGGCAGAAGCGTGTGCATTGTGCGTTTTTGTTTGGCGCATTTGTTGGACCATTTGGAAAACAAGATTTGTAATCAATTGGATTCACCAAAAATAATACACTTTATTGAGTTGCTGGCACATTTCTCGGTTTTGTGCTCATTCACATACACATACAGACTGAATAAACCCTAAGAAAAGCTGTTTATGTAGTGTTTTTAAGGACATTTGCCTTGTCTAGCATCTGAATGTCATCAATACTGGACAGTTAAAGAATTACATTGCACTGCTGACAACAAATTATACCTCATGAGTGTTTCAATGTCCTCCGCACTTGATGGACTGATTAAAAACCTGTGATTTTCTACATTTGATTACCTTCTATAACTGGGGATAAAAGGAAGAATTCTCATTATCGAGAGAAGCCAAATAACCTTTGATTGATATTTGCACTCATTATTCCTTCAGAGTTGGTCTGAAGGAGCGAGAGGTCTCAGTGGTCAACAGCCTCCGGAACAACATCTAAATAGCAGATATTTTCTACCATGTGGTATACAGACAGTTCAAACCCACTAATTTCATTATAGATCCCCTGAAGGAAATCAATACTGTACCAAGATGAGGTCAATGCGTTTGCACCTAAAGGATCAGGAGCAAACAGGCCGCCTCTACTTTCAACCATTCTTTGCAGTGCACGTTCCCCCGAAGAGCAGAGTTGACGAATCATGAGTCAACACCAGAGTCCGACAGCAGTGTTGAGATTCGTGCCTGCTTGTGCTCACTGAGAACCTGGGTACAGGGGGATGTGCCGGAGTCGCTCGTCGCCCTGGAAGACTTCTCTCCGCTGCGCCCTGACAGGAATGACAACTCAGGCAAGAGCAAGGGAGGAGGCGTTTGTGTCTTTGTCAAACAAAAGTGGTGCTCCCGGTTCACAGCAAACGAAGTTAGTTTGTAACCTCAACATTGAGCTGGTATGTCTACGTCTCAGACTCGTACATGTCGCCCCCGTGAAATCCCAAATATTTTTTGTGCGGTCTGTTTATGTTCCAGTGAATGGAAACTCTGTAAAGAGCAGAGAAACAGCCACTTTAACTGCAGACTGTGAACACAGGCAATTGCTGTGCACCTCAGAAGCACCTTGTTTTATTGTTGCTGATTTTAACGACAGCAAGATTGAATCTATACGGACACAACAGAGCTTCATTCACTTTACGTTTCTTTACTTCTTTTACTCAATTATTGAGAATAGATGGAAATAGATGTGTTTATCTTCATGCATGTAAATTGCTTTTTTTATTAACGCAGCCAGGGAGGAAGCTGGAGCCAAGTTACCTGCAATCTGGGAAAATAGAGTGAAATCTTGTATGAATAAGCCACTAACACAGAAAACACAAAGGACTGCATGGAATCTGTGTTCACCAACTTGGCAGCCAGAATAACCAGCTTCACCAATCTCATTACCCAGGCAATGCAGGTGAATAAGGCTTGAACAAAACCCAAAAGAAAATAAATCATCTTCAAACCCAGTGTGTTTCACAGTCTGCTCCAGCTGCGCCTGAGGCAGAAACAGTATTCCAGCAGAAAACAACAGTTTGCTGGATGGACAGTCCACTACAGTGCATATCTGTCCTGACTGCTTATACCTTGAGTGTAGAAGAAATTATCCAACGGTACCAGACCAGAGTAGAACTAAATTATGCAATACTCATGTTTAAGATAATAATAATAATAATAATAATACATTTTATTTGGATGCGCCTTTCAAGTCACCCAAGGTCACCTTACAATAAAATAATACAGGATAAAAGATAAAAGCATAAAAGATAGAAACAACATTAAAACAGAAGATGATGGTGTATACAGTTGGTAAAACTGTCTATTCTAAGATAATCTACCTAGACGCCTAACATGGTTAGAGTTCTTGTTCTCGAATACCCTCTCCCCCTCTCCCCCTCTCCCCCTCTCCCCCTCTCCCCCTCTCCCCCTCTCCCTCTCTGTGTCTCTCAAACTCATAAACACATCCCAGGCCAGACCATAACAAAGCCAGCCCTCGTCTGTAAAAAGACACGAGGAGCCACAGGATGCTGCTGTGCTCATCTGTGGCCTGCAGGTAGCCACTGAGCGACCGTATTAGCCAGACTGGATCGCTCTCTGCCTGCTAATGTAGGGACTCGGGAAAGACTGGACTCTAAAGTAAGTCACTGGAGCATAGAGGATACTCACACACACATACACACACACACACACACACACACACACACACACACACACACACACAAACACACACACACACAAACACACACACACACACACACACACAGATATTAATGCATGTTTCTTGGCAACTGTAGAATATTTGGACGGAAATACTTTCTGGGTCAGTGTGATGCAGTTAATTTACCAGGAGGGGGTAAAGGCTGTAAGGGAGAGGATTGCTGCTGGTGAGTAACCCTCCCCACTCCCAACAAATTTAGATACACGCACAATAGAGAGACACATCCAAAACGTATCCCTGGTTATGAAATTATGTCCTGGTATGGTACGCTCCCTTCTGTGCCACACTAATGCACTCGTATCCTGAAGCGTAATGTCCAACACACATTAGTACTCAGGTTGAATGCTGTGCACTTGCCTGATGCTGCTGCAATGAGCCATTTGAGCTAATGATTTGTTTCTATACAGAGCTCTTCTAAGAGCTGTTATTGACCTGTCTATGACCACAGGAGATCCCATATGGGTCTGTGTGTCTGGCTAAATATATGAGGGGGGAGCACACATGACTATTATTGTGTCTGCATGCGTATTAAAAAAGAAAACAAACTCACTGACTGAGCAGAATTTCCAATAATGCATTATGAGGACATTTGTGCCCATTTAAGCCGAAAATCCTCTCTGTTCAGAGGACAAAACATGAGGACACAAGGTGAACCAGAACAACAATCAGAGCTTGGTTTTTTGATTCTCTAAACATATTTTTGCAGACTGAAAGTCATCTCGTGTTAATTTTAACAATGACGGCCTCAGCCAAAAGCTTTTCTGCTCTCAACTGACCTATAAATAGAAATCTCTTACAAAAACATAAACAAAGTATTATGTAACTTCTGTGTGATTGTGAGTCTGAGTTTGTTTGTGTGTATCTGATATCACCGCGTCAGCACATTGTGCCCAGTGGTCTCAGCTGCCTTTATAATTAGTCTGTATGCAGAGAGCGCAGGCCTGAAGATCCCATGGGCACCTATTTGTGATTTGTTGCACTTGCCCAGGGGACCCTCGCATTCAATCACACACTCTAGACTTACACATGCCAATGCATCAGAAGTATATAGAGAGGGTCTCCTGGGAGGCATTAGACAGAGATGTGATACGGGTAAACATTTGGATGGAGCAGGCTAAATTAAACGCACTCCAGAGACAGATCAAGAATGGACTCGACGTTGTGTCGCAAAGCACTATGCGACAAATGGTCACGTACGATACATTATAGCTCTTCCGATAAAACAACAGGTTCAATGGATTCCGGATACATGTTACTTCCATATAACAGGCTCACCATTCGTCTGTGACAGGAAGAGAGATGTGGTGCACATTACAATAGGCAGCAGCGGGGCAGCTGCGCGGCACAGGCCTGCTGCTGTGAGTATCATAGATTACCACGGTTTGGGCACTCCTGCCATTGCAACATACCATCTCTGTCATTGTCATTTCCCTGGAAATTGAGGTGAGGGTTCAGTGATTCCTTCATACCCCTCACAGAAAGCAGCAACACAGGGCCAGAGCCGGCTGGCTGAGAGAACGCCCAGTGGTTGGGTTAATGCAGGTTAAGTTATCAACATCACAAAGAGAGAAGCCTGACTAATCACTTGGTTGATGTGGTTTCCCATTCTCTTGGAAATGAATGGAGGTCAAGCTCTAGCAAATTGGCCCAGTCTCTGAGCAAACACACAGCATGGACGCATGTGTGCGAGTGCATGTGTGTGAAGGCTGTTGAGCTGCAGGGTCTGCAGCCTCCTGCAGGAGCTTCATAGAGAAACTATTTATTTTTTATTACAGACCATAAGAAAGGACATGATTCTATATTATGGTAATAAATTGCCTTCTCTCTTAAATATCTCACTCAAGGGAGGAGCGATGGAGCTTAGACGGGACACAGGGAACAGCGCCAGGCCGGCCGGGGAGTTGGTCGGCCCACACATCCACATACACTTTCACACACGCATGAAGAGTTATTCAAGGTACTTTTGTTTAACAACCTAGGTCGTATTTTCATACTTTACTCCATCGCTTTATAAGGTTACAGGCATTTCACTCTCCAACATCACTGTTGACAAATGGGCATGTTGTGACATTCAAGGCCGCAGCTAATGATCATGTCATCATCAATTAACGTGTTGATTCTCTTCTTGATCATTAGATTAATAGTTTGGAGATTTGAACATCAAAACACCCCATCACAATTTCCTTGAGCCCAAGGTCATTCAATTTACCATTTTTAATTGGTAATCAAAATAGTTGACGATAAAATTTTTTGTGGATCAATGAATCAACTGATCATTGCAGCTCTAATAGCACTTCAGGAACCGAGGTTATACGACTGGACCAGGTACTTGAGTGGGTGATTCCTTTTTTAGGTGTGCTCACCTCCAGGGGAGTGGCTTTGCAATATCAGTGCAATTTAGGGACTAAAATGTCACATCCAAAATAAATAACAACCAAATCTATGAAAATAACATTTTCTTTGAACCCACGGACACACACACACACAGAGCTGTGTGCAGATGTGTTACCACAATATCATAAAGTTCTACACTACAGTCTCATGCTAATGAATCCCATTGCAACCCCAGCACTTGTAGTTAAGCCTCATTGCCTCACAGTGACAATGTTGTGAGTGTTGAAGGGCTCCCTTGTGTCTTCCCTCCCATCTCTGCTCCTTCCTTCTTCTCCCTCCCTCTTTCTCTGCATCCTCACTCCATTCTGTCCATCTCCAGCTCGATGAGTTATTGTCAGCGCAGACAGGGAGCCACACCGCATCATTAACCAACTCTCGCAGCACTGTCTGCACCCCAGATGCAGAGAACAAGGCTTTTATGCACCGTGGTGGCTGATGGACAGTCTAATTCGCTATTAATGGAGGCAGCGCAGCCTCATTGCTCATTAAAAATGAATGGAGACAAGCTCTCTGCACTGATAATTACACATACACACACCTGGGTACGGCCAACTCTGCGTAACACGGACAACAGTGGGCCCTGGCAGGCAGGCAGAGAGAAACAGACGCACGGAATAACAAGGAGCATACAGTGGGAGTACAATAATCGTTTTAGAGGAATAAATAAAAGGTTGAGTTTCCTGCAGACATACAGACGGGAGATTTCTCTCAACCCCTTTGAATAAGGCATAATGGAGACTCCCTGTATTTTAAAGCAATCACAGATGCAGGATTTGCTTCATTAAAAAAGTGAATTTAAGCCTGTTGTGTGAATCAGAGGCCTTAACAAACAAGATTCCACACAGTCAACACAAAAAAACAATAATTCTAAAAGGATTGAGGCCTGTAAGGGAAGAAAGGAACATCGCGGTGTTACAAGAGTTTTTCTATTCCAGCTCCATCAAATAGGACGGTGGACTTCAACACAAAATGTGGAAGAGAGAAAACAAAACGTAAATATTTAAAAAGTAAATCAAAAACTGACAGGAGAGCAGGCAACACAGTAAAGTTTAGGAGTTAGTCACAGAGAGAGAGACGCTGGGGATGTGATAAAAGACGCTGGAGGTTGATGATGAATGTCTCGATTTCTTCAAACAACTGTATGAGGGTTCTGCCATTATGATAAAGCATGTTGTTAATGAACTGAAACGACAGAGGAAAGAAAGACACACACTGGTGTAAGGCAGATATACGACATGATGACGGTACAATGGAGGTGATAGTAAGATTATGAATGATAGAGAATTGTGTCAATCACTGAGTCTGGGCAGGCTCACGTACAGCATCATGCATGCAGCCATGCAAATCAGACTATTTGCTCAATTACAGCTAATTTATGTTTACACAGGAAGGCGGAAAGGAACCTAAACAGAGCCAAACAGCCTCAAGGCCCAAGGCTATTAAGTGAAGCAGCGTTTTTTATTGATCGACCCGAATATTAAAAATGCAGCCGCCATCAAGACCTCCTGTTTAACTCTGCTCACATTAGAGGCAGAGACTTGGTGATAAATCGCCTTGGGATGACGGGAGATGCCAGTTCCTGATTCTCTAAGCGCTCTGCCCGCATGTCACGCTTCCACACAAGCAGGACTGGTCCCTTGTTAAAAGTGCTGAGCCTGCGACTTCTGCTGAATCACAATTAAACAGGCAATCTGCTCCGAGCCCGTAAATAAATCAGCTCGAAAAAAATACCTTCAAATGAGTCACACTCACGCACCCTCACCAGGAGCGATTTATCATTTTCCGTAGGTGGACAATAACGAATATTTATGATTTTTTTATTCACAAATATGATTTTGACCTTTGGGGAACTTTTTTTAGTAAATATTTCCGATGAGTGTTAAATGCAGTCAGCAATTCGGCTGAGGCAGAATTGTTATGTATGCACAAAAGCATTTTTTGAACACATGCTTTTGTTTTTATTCATTGTTGATAATCCTGCTGAATATATTACTTTAAATTACATGTCACAAAACAATTGTCAAAATGCTCATCACAACATAGCTGAGCCAAACATTCTGCTTTCAAAAGTCCTGGTTTGTTCCACCAAACATCCAAAGACTGTGAATATTTGGCATTGCGTCACTATTTGGATTTTAAATGATTGAAATTATTCATTAGCTTTCAGATAGTGGCCGTTGCTTTTATGTTGATCTGCTAAATAATGAATGGTTCATTCATCTAAACAATGAAAAAGAGAGACAAACAAGCACAATACTTTAGTAGCTAAATGAATGGAAGGGTGTTGTGGTGGAGACAGTCCGCCTGTTTATAGTAAAGTGAATTGAAGTGTGAGCGCATGTGCAAAAAAAAGGAAAAGTCAGAGGGTGTGAGATACAGTAGAGAGACGCCGACAGAAGAAAAACTTCAAGCAGCATCGTTCATCAGAGCTTTCCCCTGATGAAACATGAATGCTTTGCCGATGCGAGCGTCACTGTACATCACTGTGAGGAGTTTGTCATTTGACATGTGAGACATTAAAGTACCTTCTTTTAGAAATAGGAAGTTGGGAATGTTTTCATGTATGTGCACTTTTAAGGGCAATAAAAGTGATTCTGGTTGACAGACCTAGAGATGCAGAGACTACTGGGTAAGAACTGTTATGTGGAAAACGAATCCATGATACATTGTATATTTCAGCACGTAAAACACAAGCAGTTAGTTGGACGCAGCTGTTACGTCGCCAGTGTCACACTTCCACTGTTGTGTCAGATCTGTGACCAATTAAATATTGACCAACATCATCCTCTCCCTTTCTCTTCACCCTTTACACGTAGTTAGACCAAGGTCACTGAGAAGCACTGACTGTCAGGTGTGGATTCACTTTCACTTAACGTTATCTGGGAAGAGTTGTGCAAATATCATGCAGCGCTTGAATGCTGCATAAAATCAACAAAGACCTGGATGCTTACGTTATTGCTGCAGTTACTCCGAGCAGATTTCTTTATTATCTTTTTTTGGCACATTCCACCTGATGTGTATTTGTTATTACAGGTGTTTATTATTATTAAGTTTCATTTTAGTTTGAATTTTTTTGAATATTTAGTTCCTGTAACAACTGGGTTTTGTGTAGTTGTTAAGAAGCAATTTCCTTGCAGGGATCAATACAGTTATTATCATGCTCATTCTGATTCAGGAAATGAAAGAAAGCTTCTGGCAAAACCAGACAAAACCTGAAAGCAAGTTATTACCTCATAACACACACGCTATTTTAAGATGTGAAAATGTCTTCAGTTGATGATTTCAAGGACACACAATGTAATCTCATATTTACCAAAAACACTCAGTCACAAAAAATAGTAAATCACCTTATCTGTAACTATAGCATTTTACTTTACATATTCCACTGTTTCCATTCAGTCTTTGAAGAACGGTAATGACTTCTCTCTGCAGGCCTGAAACCACTAAATGACGGAGATGATGTGACTTGCTCAATCACAAAATGACTGGATACAAAAAGAGTTTGAGCGCTGAGCAATGACATCCCATTTCAAGTGGAGAGTATTCTTCTGTGCCTCGCATATCTCGGTCCTTTCCTGCCACTTTCAGCTGCGTAGAGGACGTGCCCGAGCTGCATAGATTAGTTTAATGTTCATCCATTTTCCACAATTTAACAAAACATCTTTAACTAATGGCACACAAAACAGGAGGCAGTGAGGCTTTATTGTCAGAATCCCAAAGTGGAGGCAATTAAATACGTGAAAGATGTGCATGTGCGCGCAAACGCACAAACAGGCCCAGACACACAAACGTGCCTACCTAAAAGCCCTGAATACTGAGTGGACAAGAGATAAAGATAAAAAAAAATTAAAAAAACGTGTCAAAATCTGTTGCTGGAAGCCCCTTTGGCTGCAGGGTTAATTTGTTGGGTTTATGTATGCGGGTGCATCTGAGCGTGTGTGTGTGTGTTGCACCCTCAACCATGGACAACACATTCTGCATAATTTGTCATATTCATTACCCCACACATTATGAATACCAAAGAGAGGCAGAGGGATGCGGACGGCCGACCGGGCACCAACACAAGTCCTATTTACCCTATTGCACAATCTGTTGGCACTGACAGATTGCCCCACATCATCGCGCCCGACATTATTCTGTGAAAGAGCGCACTTGACAGCCCCCTCCCTCATCCTCTCTCACTCCATCGCTCTCTCTCCTTCCCTCCCTTTCCAGCTTTTGTGACTCCCTGGGAATCCAAATAGCTTCATATTTCCATAAAAAAAAAAGATCTGGGGGACTCAACATCAGGTTTGACAAGAAACATAGGTAAACAGTTATTAAAGATGAAAAGAGGCATTGTGCAATGAAGGGAAAGGCCTCGACTTACGGAACCTTTCCATCTTTGCTTTAGGTTGTAAATAAGTAAACAGCAAACAACAGGGATGTGAGGAGCTGTCAGGTTAACTGATGCACACAGCTTTAATGAAATGTAAAAAAAAAAAAGTGGCGATGAGGAATGACCTGGGGCAGGGAGATATCACCATCGCTGAGTCAAAGTGTTTGTTTTTATGTTTTATAGCCTATGGATAACGACACAGCTGCAACACGCACACACATTATAAACAGCTCAGGACAACAGGCAGGTAAAAGCCGTTTCTCCACCTGTGATGTGTTGTCACACATATGCAGCCACATGATACTGCAGCACAGTGTGCCATCCCCCCCCCCCCTGTTTTGATGACTTCTGCTGAGACCATGCTAATTTTCACTGTTGCTTTCCATCGCTCCCGCCCAACCTCCTCTCCCTTCCTTCACTTTTCCGTTTCCCTACCTCCCGTCATCCCTCCTTGCTCCTCCTGTACCTTCCAACCTGAGAAACAGGCACCTCCACCTGGTCTCATTATGTGTCTTAGTGTGAGACCAGCCTCTCCTGTTTTGCTCTGACTCCCTCCTGGGGCGAGCCAATCCTCCCCACTCCTGAACCCCACTGATAAAAGTCAGTGGTTCACACCTCCCAAGACAATAGCAGGTCTGCTGTCCATCTGTCATGGTGAACCTCGCCAAAACCCACACAAGATCCCAGAGTAGGAAGCTAGAATGACTCAAAAGACCAATGAACCTGCTGCTTCAACATGAGTCTATTACACCAGCAACACAGCACACATGAAAGACACTTGGCTCTACCTTAGCAGCTGAAAGCTAATCTAAAAGTAAAAATAACTCGGTGTAAAAATAATGGGATGAGCTTCTCAAAGTGTTCACACTATAATAACTGTTCCAAAGGAGATATGAAATGAAAGTGCCAAATTGTGGCTAAAAGAAGAAATGTTTTACTTTAACAACTGTTCATTTGTATTTTGGGCATATTTTAATTAAAGACAGGGAACAGTGTTTGTGTGCATGCATGTGTGTGTGTTGCATGGGCTTATAAGCATGTGAAGAATGCTATGTGTGCCAGGGAGCCCACAGCGAGAGCACAGTCATCTAATCTAAGATCAAGCAGCCTTGGACACCTCCTCACTGGTTTCCACTGGGAACAGGATGGAAGGCTGAAAATCCATCCATCCACATCACTCTCTCTTTCCTCCTTCCCTCCTCACGCACATCTCCTCTGTCTACTCTCTTCAGCTCTTGGTTCTCGATGTATCAGACTATACTCATTCTTTACTTCTCTGTGTTCACGAACATCCTGGATATACATCACAGTGGCCACGGCACTGGATTACAGCCTCATAAACTCAAATATCTCATACGTCTACTGTCAGCGTAATGATGTTACAATCATGTAACATACTAATACAGCAATAAAAATAACTAAGCAAATCGTATCACTCTTTCCCCGGAGTTGTCGGCTGAATTGCAGATGAGGCAGCCTTCCCATACGGTCTTGTGTGTTTGGTATTCTAGACAATGGCCTGACGGCGCCTTAAAAAACGGGTTTAGATCGCGCTCTGAGTCCCGTTGATGGCGCGCAAATCAGATGAGTTGTCATTAATGATTCACAGCGGGTGTGGATTAGCTGGAGGTTCCTGGCAGATGAATGAGGCTATTTTCTCGCATAGCTCCAAGGTTAGCGAGACCTTAGCGAGCACGCTCCTGGGGCTAACTCGGTTCTATCATTACAGGGCCCAGCTGCTAACTAAGTTTGCGCACTCATCCCAAGGCAAACCATTCATCCATCTGAAGACAAGAGAGCAGAGAGGAAATGACACGCTGCATCAGACTTAAGGCTTCTTTGGTCTTCGCTGCATCTGAAGCATAATAATTGAATCTTGATGGTCAGGGTTTTCCCTTCTGTTAGAAGAGAAAGTGTCTCAACTTTATGAGAATAGAAAAACACTTTGCGGAGAGTTCCCACTGCTCTAATGGAAACCAGATTGGCCCTAATATAAGACGATTATTTGGAGGTGGTCTTAAACGGAATGAGTGCCATGGTACGGAGTTTCCTTAATGTTTTTAGACAAGCAAGTGTGTCAGTCTTATAGAGTAGGTCAGACTTTCAACAGCTGGTGTAACGTTTTGCTGCCACAAAGGAAACTACAATGGCACTGAGTAGAGTACATACCTCCACCAAGGCCCAATACTCCCCTTATGAAACCACATTTAATTTCACTACTTCCCCTTTAGTTGGATATGCACCAAATTGCACACACTCGTAGCTATCCTTTACAAATGTGGAAAAAAAACGTCTTAATCTCTCAATGTCAAAGACAGTGGGGGAGAAAAATCCTGTGCTGTGGTTTTTGTGTAATCCTGCAAACAAACAGACAAACAAACACAGACGGAAACATAACCTCCTATGTGGATATAATAAATTCATGATCTTCGAAAAACAAGATGATGAGCTTAAAAAACGAGTCTGACGGAAGTCTACGAAATACTAACTGTCAGTGAAAATGCTGCAAAAGGAATTAGAGGGAGAGACGAAAGAAACTCTTTCAAGTATCTGAGTCAGCTGACTACTCCACAGACAACTGACTGAATGTATTTTGAAAAGCAGCCAAGCGCTGTTACACAGTTAGATGCTTGCGGGAAGATAAAAGAAAACTCAAGTTCAGATTCATTGACTGTAAGATTTATTCTACTGTGTTATTTTGTCTGGTTGCACATACAAATGATCAGGCACAAATATATAAAATTACCTGATATTCGCTTCATCATTGAGCTTATTTGTTTCACTTGTTCTACTTGGTGGGTTTCGTATAAATATTGTAATGATGTTGATATAAACACATTATATATTATATTCTCCCAATGACAATGGTCCAAGATGATGTGCCTGGCATATAACACAAGATAAAACCTTAGCTTGTCATTTTTACTCTTCAGATTTTTAAGTAGCCGTTTCCCTCAGCTCCACTGTAGCTTCACAGTTGTCATTTTTACAAAAGAAACTAAGAAAGTTCATTCTCAGAGAAACAAGAACATATTCCGCAACACCAACATGTCAGGAGATGCTCAGGTAGAACTGGATCTGAAGTTACTCCTCAGGCAACTACAAGACCTTCAGACCAAGAAGCATTTAATTAAGTCTTCTCATTTCCCCTCCACTGCCTGCTCCATCCACAATCTCTTCATTCATCCATTTCTATCCCTTCTGGGAAATCACAGTTGATCCCCCCCCTTCATCACGTCTCCGAACCCTAACTCACCGCCCCCCATGTGCCCATTCTCCTAACCCTAGTGAGGGAGATTACAGAACCCACAATCGATCAGTTATCCATCAGCTTCTGCCCCTTGATCAATCCCAGCCCACCGGATTTCTCCATAATCCTTTACCTTTCTCCATTCCCATGATCACCCACTTGTTGATCTCCAGTTGTTACATTTGTTCGTTTCCCTACCCCTGCTGCAAGCTCTTTTATAGCAGCGCTGGATCAGTCATGAATAAAGTTGGTTTGCCACAAGAATGAAAGCCGAGAGCTAATACTCTCCTCCTACCAACCCCAACCCCTATCAATACACACACACACATACACACACACACACACACACCTGTAACTCCCCACTCAGGGTCTGACTAAGACTCATGCCCACACACACACACACACACACACACACACACACGCACACAAACACACATAATCATCTATTGTGAATAAACAGCCCATTTCATCTTATATAGGCTAATTCCCCACTCAGATCAGATGTCTGTTGTTCGTTGATGTGGGAGGGAAATAAAAGCACCAATTTTAGAGTGTGGATATTCTATTTCCTATACACTCCATATCTGTGCTCTCAGCAGGGCACACCGCCACAGGGGAGCGATGAAAAGAGAGATGGGGAAACAGTCGTGGGAAGTGGCAGTTATGTATATGTACCAGTGCCATGCTTCCATGCACCCACCAAGGGCATACAGTGCATTTGTGGGGCCAATGAGGGCTGAGGTTGAGAAAAATCGAACGCTGACCCCTTCCTACAGACTGCACAAGAGCCCTGTATATGCACTGAAAGGAATATCCTCATTTTATGACACTTTTTCAAGGAAAAAAATATGTGGATAAAAGAGAAAGAATGACAAGTTCACTGCGAATACAATATTTTGATATGTACTATAATATGGATCCCACTGTATAACAATCTGTACAATGTCATCTGATCAAAAAATCACTTTAAATAAGCACAACAGCTTGGGCCTTGTACTACAGGAAACAGGGTTGTGCCCACAAGGTACTGTCTGTGCCTGGGAAACGCATTTACCTTGGAATATTAGCTTGTCACTCCAAAGAGTAAGAAAATGCTCCTTGTATAAACAGAAAGGTTTTGCCTGGCTTCAGAAAAGGGTAAAATATGGGACCTGCTCAGCAACCTGAGGCAAGAGCATGGAATATTGGCAGAGGTAGGTAGCAGGGTTTGTGGGAGGCAGAGCGTGTCGTCCACTAGTTGCACAGCCAATGATTTGATCCTCCTAATATGCCCAAGTATCTTTGAGAATGACATTGAACTCTGAGTTGTTCCCGGTGGGCAGGGCAGTGCCTTGCAATGGCTGCTCCACTACCATTGGTTTCCTGACGGATGAATGTGAGGCAAACTATAACATTTTCTTTTAAAAGTTCCTTTAGATTAATTTTATAAAACCAGCATTTTATAAGTTAAAAATTATACCATTTGTATGTTATCAATCACATCATTGCCATTAACTTCTACTATTGGCCTTGCAATGACTGTATCTAAGCAGCAACCTGTTCAATCCTAATCTCCGCAAACAAGGCTGAGTCAATACTATAGAAATTAACTGGAAGGGGATACTGGTTTGACCACAGTCTCATGTTTACAATATGCTGTGTGATTTTAGTTCAAATTCATTTGAGCAATCTAAATATCAAGTTTCTGTTCAAACTTTCGTAAAATGAACAGCTCTAATCATGTCTAGATGCAGCGATGGACTGAATAAAAAAAAGGACTGATAAAAAGTGATGAAAGAGTAAACCCAAAGTGTTGAATCTAGATGTCAGATGTTAAACGGAATGATAGAGGGTGATGAAGGGCAGTGTGTGCCTGTATGTGTGTCAGACAGCTTGTCCGTATGTCCATCATGTGGTCCCTGAGGGGTGAACTGCTGTCAGTGCTGCTGTTCCGACAGCCTACACCTCGGGGCTCAGCCATCTCCTCTTATTCACAAAAAGTAATCTAAAAGAGAAACTACATTATGCAACTTGGAAAGGGAGGGGAGCCATAGAAAAAAAAAAACCATATCAGGCTGTCCATGAAAAGAGGGAAATGAGATGAAGTTTAAATGAAAAGAAAGAGGAAGTTGAGGACTTGAACACAGGGAGCAGGATACATAACACATTACATGTCAAAGTTACTTCAGCACATCATGAGTATCCCACTCACTGTGATGTCCCCGTAATCTAATCTCTCCAAAAGTTAAAGCAACATGTGTTTCCAGCCCTCGCTGACTCCTTTTACATAATCAGGGCTACTTGACCTACCATCTGTTCTGTGCCTCTTCACTTACACAACTCTCCCACCTACAACACTCTGCATCTTCTATGCCCAAGAATCATGAAGCTGAGAGAGAAAACAGCCCTGTAATACTCTCATGTTCGATATATTTAGCCGTCGGCTACTTGTGAGTAATAAGTAGCAACGCAGTGTATGTGTAATTCACTCAGTCAAAGACACATGTCAGTTCAGAAGATATTTTGTTTAACTAAGACACTACAGGTAGATCTTTGGTCTATTGTTGACTCTCTTTCAGGTGTTTGGTGCCGGTTCTAAACATGCCTGTTAACGAACATGCTTTCTGTGGTATTTGCTGATTGTAGCTTCTTTTTGGAAACTGCTAAAGTGACCAACAGTAAATTAGTCAAGTAAACCAGCTGAAATCCTGAGGCTGCACTACCGCTAATGCACAAAGAGCTTTTCACCTGTTAATTCAAAGTTCAGTAAAGGTAAGGTAGCAAAATGAAAATTCATAAATACTGAACCCATCATATGTCAAAATCACACCAAGTAGACCATGCCCCTCCTTGGGCCGTCGGTAGTGTGAAGTGGGAATCGGCATGATGGATGGTTCTGGAAATATGTGGGCCTCATTCAGGCAGAGACAGATTTCTAGAATCATCGCTTAGATGTAGTGAAGTTGGAAAATGTACCCTCACGACATTCCTTGGATATTTCGTTACAGCTGTTTTCTAGCATATCCTCTCAATCCCGCTGCCTCCCCCACTGGTATCTTCTGCACTTCTTTCACTTATTGTGTCTTTTCAACAATGGCGACAACCCTGATACCAAAAATAGCTCTTTCCACCTCCCACCCGCTTCATTGAGACACAGGCTCAAGGAAGGAGGTCGAGTGGTTCAAAGTCAGCCCTAATCAATCTGGAAGATTCTGTCAGTGGGTTGCCGGCAGCCACTCCTCTGCCAGCGTTACCCCTCCAAATGACTCAGCAATGACAACCCTGTACCAATCAAAAACGCTACTCTTGTGACCCCCACAAGCTACCTGGAGCACCAGTTGAGGTAACAGACAGACAGAGGGATTACACAGCCTGACTCTAGGTCATTATACAGCCTTGTCCAGCCCTGTCTGGCCTGTCATTTTTCCCCCTCCTTCTCTTTTCTCACCTCCCCCCTACTGTCTGAGATGCTTTCCACCCCCTTTACATTTTTGGTGAATAACACAGGAGCCCCTTGAAAAGATGAGTAATTACAGAGTGGGAGGAGGAGGATAAGTTAACAGAGATTCTCTCAATGGGCTCTAAAACCAGACTGAATGAGCGGGCAGAAAAGGGACAGGTGGACTGGACAGATGAGCCTGGACGAAACATGTGTAAACCTTAGAGGGAAAGAGATGGAGATGGAGGTGCAGTGCATTGCCGCATGTTTGCCAAAATTTGCACTATGGTTGCAGCAGTGTTGGTGGCAGCATTGGGTGGGTGGAGTTTGAGAGCTCTTATCTTCTGTTTCTTTCTCTTACCAGCCACCTACTGCTGTTACAAAACTGCCCCCCCTGACCTAGGACTAGACACTGTGAATAGTACACCATGGTTACAATCTGAGGTATTCTTTGTTGAAAGAAATTATTCTTTCACTAAATTTTCCAATTGATTCCTTTTCTTTAATAGTCTTTTCTACCGATCAAGCCAGAGGGTAATTGCTTTGCACAGCATGTAAACTGCCGGGATCAGCATGATTTAAGTTACCAAATCCGCTGGAAAATTTGTAAATATTATTAGTAATCATGTATCTGGCTCCATGTTGTGAAGCGGATGCTCCCTCTGTGCAAGTCAGTTTTGGCACATTACGCCAGTCTGCGTCAATATCACTGGTGTGACATTAATTACTCCAGCCGCGAGAGTCGTGTGACGAAAAAGCGCCAAGTATCACATGCACAGCCAACTACACACACACAAATCACAAGTACACATTCAAATGTAATTGTTTGATGGGTAGTTTTGAAGGGGACTTACTTCAATAAATATCTTGAGTTCAATTAGACTCATCTTTAATGGGCCATATTAATATTAAATGTTCTTCTTACCCTGGTGCTTTATTCTATTAATCGCTGCAGTGCAGTAAACAAAGAATAAATCTAGTGTATTTGAATGAGATAGATATTGTATCATTAAGGCTCATTTATGCTTAACATAGGGAAACAGACCGAGACTTCCATCCGTACCATTAGTTTGCTTTATTTGTGCACATCTTCTGAGGACGTAAGTGAAACAAAGCAGTACCACCGAAAATCATGTGGGGGCAGTGTGGCTAAAAGTTGAAATGAGACGATTTTAAGACACAAGGAAGACATTTCAAAAATGGAAGAACCTTTTGAGATGACACTTAGTGGTAAGAAGTGTTTATGTTACTTTGTCTCGTTTGCCTCTTAAGAGGTGCATTATCACAACCAGCTCCACCGTCATGTTTGTGTTGTCAGAACATCTCGACTTTGCACTGCCCTCTAGTGGATGTACGTAATACTTAAAAACTTCGCAAACTTAAAGAACGCATGGATGGGGGCACTGATGTTACATCATTTGAAACAGACGTCTCTTTTCATAAATACAGTGCAAAATAACCTTTATTGTGTATTTTATTTCATATAAACGTTACTCATTCTTTAAGGTCATTTGTATATGTGTGTTTTTATCTGTGGATCACTGTACATGATCGCCTCCCTCCCATCTACACTCATCATGTCTGTTGCTCGCCATTCTCTAGGCTGATGAATAATAGATGGTGGCAGTACAGTACGAATCAAAGACAGAGCAATGACAGATGAAGGTTTCATGCTGCTGTTCGTTCTTTATATGAATGTTGGAGGTGTATCTGTGGCTGTCTGTAGCTATCAGCAACACCGGCACTCCATCAGCGTCTCGTGCTGCCTTCATGTGCATATACCCTTCCCTGCTATGTCATTTCTTCCCGGCGTGCCCTCCATTCTCATTTCCCTCCAGCACCCCACATTTTCATAATAATAACGGAGAGATATGAACTTGTGTGCGTCTGGCAGGTGTTTCATTCAGCTGCGGTAATGTTCACATATTGGACTCTTCTGCCCTGACCTCCTGCTGCAAAGGGTGAGGCTTCTCCACCTCTGACAGCTGAAACTTCTCAGGTACCAGCATAGCTGTGTATCTTTTGAAATAAGATTTATGTTAAATTCGTGAGCCTTAAGAAAACATGGCTGCTTAATTCAACACATGGGGGTGCAGCTAATGTTAGCAAGGACAATCTCATAGATACAAAATAAACCTCGGAAAAAATAAATAAATCTTACTACGGCAGAAATATTTCTGCAATAGACAAAATAGTAACTAAAATATGCTTCATGGTTGTCCCATCAGTCAGGTCACAGTCTGGGGAAACACATTAGGCTGTTATGTGTCACTGGAAAATGAAGTAGCTCTATTACAGTCAAGTAGCTATAGCTGAGAAAAAAAAGGTGTGGGATGTCGTGCACAAACTTTGTTCGGAATATGCTGTCGAGTGTGTGAAACTTCTGCAGGCATTTGGTGAGAGGTTTCAGAACAAAAGTAAAGCAAGATACTCAATGTTCAATGTGAAACCAGATGATGTGCAAGACACTCACAACATGAAACCACTGCGCCTACAAACAACTACAAAGCAACTACAAACCTAAAGCTATGTACAGGTACCTCTTTCTACTGGAGCTCTACAAACTATATGAAAAAATAAGAATTTTCCTCATTCTGAGGGGACTTGCACTGAAGTTTGCTTCTCTGTTTGGGACAAGCCTGTTGTGAGCATCGGATTTTCAAACTCTTGAAAACACTCAAGACTTACTGACCCAAGCCTGGATATATGCCTCAGCTAATACAAGCAGCTCTAGTCATTGCATTAGATAATTTAATGTGGTATGCGTTCAATGATTTAGTATGCTCCTTAAAAGATATTATAAAAACTGAATGGCCCTTGATAGGAAAAAGGTTCCACACCCCGATTGAGACTGTTGTAAAACTGCCATTAGAGTCAGTTTGCTGCCTTAATGATATAGTGTCATTGTCACTTGTGGCAGCAGTGGCTGGTGTTCAGCATTTTTATCTGTGTGGCTTTCTGCTGGTACCCACAACACCGTGTGTATGCACTGAAAAGAAACCGCAGCACCACCATCCTGTATATGCAGAGAAAACTGAGGAGAGACTATTGATTTTGTGGAAAAGAGAAGGCTGATAACGGATGTGTGAATTTGTCATCCGGGGAGGGCCTCACAGAGAAATAGCCGGTGCAATCAGCAGCAGCGAGGAGCCTGTGGGGAGGCATTCACACACATAAACATGCGCATACACTTCTTTATAAAGACACAGGGGAGAGGAGGTTAGGACAAAGAGGAAGCTCCGAAACTAATGAACCAAAGAGGAGACATCCAATTTTTCTCACACATGCACCAACCTAAATCTCAACCAAAAGCAGAGTAATGGAGCGTATGAAAGCAAGTAGCCATGCGGAAAAACCGCCTGTTCTAGCTTGAGTTTCTTAAAAATCTAAGACACCATCAATTACAATCTGATTGTGAAAACGTTCACACTGTTCAATTTGATCCACAACAGGTGAGTGATTTAGGCCGGGGGCACGGAAAGTGATTTAACTAGATGAGCTCTGCAGAATGAAGAAGAGTTCGACTGACTTCTTTATTTTCTTTTGTTGAGAGATGAGGGTGAGGAGGAACAAAGAGACAGAACCACGCCGTTTTAGCACTGTTTTATCAGGTCACCTCAGTAATTAAACACATACAGCTGTGGTTACAAGGGAGAGAGAGTGAGAGTCGCTGAAGCGCGACAGACGAGAGCTTAAACGAAACAGAGGGTGACGCATTTTTGGGAAGCGTATTTGTTATTAAGAAAATGGAGGAGAGGTATCTTAACATTGTACCACTGATCCTCTTGGGTGGGACTCTCTGTTGCTGCTGCTCTGAATGTGTGTGTGTGCGTGCGTTATAATTATTCACTAAATACATAATTCTCATTTAGAGCCTGGGGTTACCACGGAAACAGAAACATCTCGACCGCAGATGACATGTTTAAAAATATAAAAAAATAAACACACGATCACAGTTTGTCGTGCGTGTCGTATGTATGTGCCTGTTAGCATACACGCAAAGTGTGTACTCTGCATGGCGGAGAGTGTTGCAACGTATGAATGTGAAGGGGGAGAGGGTTTGAGGAGGACACAGAGGAAGAGGGATGTGTTGAGAAAGGCGAGATAATGGGAGGGAGGGGAGGTGAAGGGGAGGGAGGGGCTGATGATGGGAGTGGGAATGGTTTCTATTTTTAGCCAGCATGTGTGATATATGCCAATAGGTGTTCAACCCACTGAGAGAGAGCGGCTTTGGCAGGCGACAATATACGCCGGTTCTGTGCATTTTCACATTCCAAAGTCAACACTGCAAAATGATTATCGTCTGCGATAATTAAATAACATTTCTGTGTTGGAAAAACACAGCAGCTAACATAATTACAATAGATCTTTCAGATGAGTGAGACGGTTGCCTACTCACTATCTTCTTTCCCTGACAAGATGCAAAGACGCCGAAAGCCTCTATAAAACCAAATGAATAGAACATGCTGAAATAAAATTGAGTGCGCGATAAAAAGCAGCAGACGGAGAAGAAATCATATCATGATCAAATCAAATCAGGATTATATCCTTAAAACTGTTCAATCATTCATTAATCCCAAATGATTAGGCTTAGGAGGAAAACGACACACACACACACACACACACACACACACACACACACACACACACACACACACACACACACACACACACACACACACACACACACACAGATGGATTATGTGACACCAATCAATAAATCCCTATCCTGGAGTGATATCAAAACATTAAGCGTGAGAAATCACTTTTTCCAACACCATGCTCAGCACACTAAATGGGTCTAGAGGTAAAACACTATTATGAGTGATGGCCCAGTAGGTCAGATCCGCTGTGGCCAAATTACCACACAATTTAAAACGTGGCTTCCCATTCTGCAATATATCTTTGTTTGTATGGATGCACTTCAGAAACCACTATCACTTATTGGATTATACTGTTATCACATTCATCAGCCCGTTCTGTGACTGACCTCCACTTACTAAACCATTTATCTGATCATCCTCTCATAAATAGCCTGATGAATTGCACTGTCCTCTGACTTTGGTCGAATCATAATTGCATCTGTCTCCAATGGAGACAGTCCCTTGTCCCCCTTTCTGTCTCAATTTCTCTGAATCATCCTGCGTTTGTTTCACAAACAACAAAACTGAACTTGACTGGCAGGGACAGTGTCATTCAGAAAAGACCATCAGTATGTGCACTGTAATGTAGCGCTGCAATTCAAAGTAGTAAGATAACAGAACGAGACTAAAAGTGAACAGCACTCCTCGGACCCAGAAGCTCTTTGAGCGAAATGCCAACACCAGCATACAAACAAGACAGTGTTATCATGCTCCTGTTAACTGGACAGAAATCTGTCTGTCTGTCCGCTGTCTGTATGTATGTGGCTGACATATCTTGAGAACTGTTCATCTAACTTCCTTCACACTTGGCATGTGCATTGTTAAGGGCCAAGGGAACTGCAGGATTTGGACATGTGATATGAACAAATTTTAATAAACTTTGTCTAAACATGCATCCAGCTCTGTAACAATGACGACTGGGATTCAATCATGACAACAACGACAACTGATTCTCCTGTTCCGGGTTCTGTTTACTGACTCGACCTTCACTGAACCTTTAAACAGGTGAACAGCTCTTTGTGCAGCAGCGGGTGATCGTGGTTCTGTGAACCGAGTCCAGCAGTTGGTCTTTACTTCCCACGGCTCAATTACTGCAGCTCACATTTACAGTTTCAGAAAGAAAGCTGCAACCAGCATCGCCACAGACCGAGCAGACAGCCTATTGCAAACAGGCAGGTTAAGAATGGGCACGATGCTAGTTTTATAACATTTGCAATTTAGCATCAAACACAAACACAGTTGAGGCTGATAGGAAATGCCGTTAGTTCTGCAGGTATTTGAAGTTCAACCTGCGCACTGGTTTTAGGGATTTAGAGGAAAACATGAAGGGATCATCAAAGTTATGCAGTTCAACCCCAAATGGGACTTTAATGCAAATGTCCAATTTCATGGTAGCCAAATCCATCCTGTAACAACATTTCTCTACTATCCACAGACGTGAACTTTAGGGAGCAAGACGGAAATCCATAGGTTTACTAACAACAGGAATCTTCCACTGGGACACACAAATGTCTTCTTTGTACCAAATTCTATGACAATCCATCCAGTAAAGGTGAAAGTATTTCACTCGGGGCCGGAGGGGACACGCAACTAACTGGTAATGTGACAAGCAAATTCGATTTTAATACTTATTTTAGGTAACTTTCAGCATGTATCCAGAGACAAGCCTCAATCCACAACAACCGTGTCAACACCCTCAGGTCTTGTTGGGCTCAGGCTGAGTTGCAGACCTCGAATGTAATAATCAGTGCAGTCTTGTTTTGTTCATTTATTTAGCCTCTCCATCAGCGGGGGCGTTACATGAAGATGAGGAGGTAATTGTGACGAAGGAAACTAAAAAGAGCAGAAACCAAACGTTGGAGCACAACGATGACTGCATGTAGTAAAAAAAAACAACGAGCACAGGTGTGGAAGCATCTGGATATGAATAAAGAGAAACATGTACACAAATAGCATAAAATCAAGGGGAAAAAAAGGCTTTTTGTAAGGCAACACAAGTAATATCTGATATTTTAGGAAAAACACAGACTGTTTGATAGTCTGTGATAGCATGCAAACTATTTGACTAGTGAGGCCAACACGCCTCTGCACACTGGAGTCTGGAGCTCATTACATGGCTTTTTGTTTTAGTCTTCAAACAACCAACATTTCAGCAGAATCACAGAGGAGATATTTAACCACTCCACTTCTCTCACTTGATCTTCATATGCATACATGCACACACAGAGAAAGACAAAGGTAAACACGCGCAGACGAGACACACATTTGGAACGGTGAAGCCGCTCAACAGCAGCCATCTGCGAGTTTCTAAAAGCGTTTGGCCAGGCTCTCGGTATCAGTCTGCTTGTCCATGGGGGCCTGGCTCAAGTCTGTTAGTGTTTCCCAGCATGCCTTCTGTATAGAACACACATCGATGACCTCACGGCTGGAGGCTGGAGCGCAGGCCAAGTTTATGAGGGTTTTCTCTACGGGGGAAAGGAAAAACTCAAACACACACACACATACCCACACACAACTTTTCTATCTGTATTTCTTCTTAAAAACTTTTGTTTACTCCCTGACCATTTTTCTTCTTTCTGCTTCAGTGTCTTCACTTTATGGCGTGCACACTTCAATCTCATCCGAGACAGAGAAAACGTTCTCATTGCATCTCCTGTCTCTTTCTTTTCTCCTTTGGCGATTGTACAGGTGCGCTGGTCAAAACAACAGCAGTGAACAGGTGCGTCTTCGAGGACGGTGTAAGCTCCATAGTGGAGAGGAAAGAGGAAAGCTGTCAATCACAATCGAACTGCGGCTAATTATCGTAGCACAGGTATAAATCGCATCTGTTTGTGCTCTACAGCTCTCCTGTGGAACAGCTGTAGAGCAGAACACAGAAATAATGCCTCCACTTCTAGATGGCGTTTGACACATGTCAGTCTCTAAATTGCTCTTCTCAATTTCTTTCTGACTTTATAGCTCACATATACTTAACATGCAGCTCATCAAATACTGTGTGAGCCAGAGGTGCGTCACGTCCCAGTGTAACCAGCCAAGGGGAACTATTGGAAAGCTGTTGCTCAATTTACATCCAACCTGCTGCCAGCCTGGTCCACCTGTCCAGGAAGCATTCATTACGGTCCAAAGCACTTGACCCCAACATCCATCACTGCAGTCTGATCTATATCCACCAATTAGGCAGCCGCTATCATCACCGTCCAACACTGATTAGCCACATTGGTAATGTGAGTGGATGGTATCCTGGATCGCATAGATAAATCCCCCAGGACGGCTCCAGGGTTTTAGTGATGCAGACAACTCACTCAGAATGCCAAGCAGGGTTATGGAAAATTGAGGGGAATGCTGTATATATTTCTTGTACAGAGGATTTTTATTTTTATTTATTTATGATGAGTATTTCTTGGAGGTGCAGAAACTGAATAGAACCATATCTTCCCCTCCACCTGAGGAGGTTACCCAAATTTTTTTTTCTGCTGCTGCAATTTTGTGCCATTTATTTTTAACCAAATGACAATGAGCTCCAACAAGAAAATGAACTATATGCATGAAGAAAATGGTTGTAAATAGAAATACTTCATTTTTTTGTCCTGTTGCCTGGCTAATCATTCACAGACCAATGTTATTAGTTTTATTGATGTATAATGGATCATGTTTCCCAATTATATTATGGTGTACCTTGGGGAAAACTGTGGAGGAAATTTAGATGTATAAGGATAAAAGCCAAGCTTCAGAAGACTACAAAGGTTCAAGTATTTTTTTAATCATAAGTATATGAACCACTTTTCTAAAGATTATTTATTCTTCCTGCACTAACCAACAGAATAATACATCTGCCTGCATTACCAGAAACTATGAGGGAGGTTTAAAGTAACAAAACGTTGGATGCTGAGCTTCCTGACTGTTTCCCTTTAGAAAGACATACAGTTAATTCTCATTCCATCAGTGCAGCAGAGGGGAACTTCTTTATTGACTTTATTGAAGTGCGAGCTCTGCTGAGTGTTTTACTACTTACCACAAAGAACAATCTCTGAAATGTGACAACAATGAGAAATGCGATACAGTTGCACATCAGTTGCTCCTATATGTTTTTTATTTTTACGCGTTTCATGGAAGCCAAGATCCGAGAGATGGGCTTTAAAAAAAAGTCCTTATGCTTCATCCCTCTCCTCCTCCTCCTCCCTCACTTTTATAGTGTTAGTAATGAACAGCAGAACAGTTTCTCTTTCACCTCACAAACATCCGGGGGAGATGAGAATCCCCTGCTGTGTGTCTACACTTGCCCAAGGCTATTGAGCGTAGAACGCGAACGCTGATAAATGAATTGTAATACAGCCTGATTTGAGCTGATGTTGCGCCTATGCACTGCGGCAATGCAGGTTCAAAGTCATTGTGCAAGGGTGTGTGTCTGTGCATGTGTGTGTGTGTGAGTGGGAGAGACAGAAAGGATAGAGAATATAGGCAGGCTTCTCATAGACTGTGGAGCATTACAATGCATGAGCTGGAGAGGAAACGTTCATTTTTTTATAAGTCAAGACTTTACAAGAAATGTACCACATTTTTTAGAGAAAGGTAGAGAGAAAGAGGTGTTGCGTAAAAGTGATCCGATTTTGATATAAAGAGACAAAGATAAAGAAATTAAATTGATAATAGAGTTGACCAATGATTGTATAAGGTGTAACTTCACAATAATAAAAAAGAGGAATTCGAATGGTAGTGGGGGGGAGGAGCATCCCCATATGACATCCCCAGGCCAGAGAAGAATCGAGAGTGACACACAGTCGCACGGCCGCGATGCTGCAGGGCTCTGCTGAGGTGAAAGTCTCTTCCCCTCCAGAAACCCCTGAAGCGGACCTTAGTGTGCTGGAGGAGCACGGTGGTCCCGATCCACATCAAGTCAGGCTGCTGGCTCCAGCCCCAGTAATGCCTGAAGCCTGACCTCTCAGAGCCCAGAGTGTAGTCAGGTCACAGGATAGAATGCTTGTGAAATAGTTGCCGGTTGCCAGTGCGCTGTTGAGGGACCATCCTCCCATCTGCAAACATTACTGCAGCCATATGAAGGTCTGAGGGGAAACACCGCAGCCAGGTTCTGCTTCTTCAGCTGACAAAAGCAGAACCATGAACCATTGCATGAAAACTGAAAAACACGAAGAATGTAAACAAAAGCTCATGTGAAAGATGATCAGCATATATTTAAAAATGCTTCACAGACTTCTACTCAAGGAAGAGAAGTGGGGGTCAAAGACTTTAGGTTTTTTTTATATATACTGTATATATATATATAAATATCAAGTCGAGGATATGTACATTTAAACGAATTAAACAATTATTTTTATGAATTTGGTGAGAAATGCCAACAACAGCTACATTGATGTGTTTCACTGCAGCACAGTAAGAGCACGTCTTGTTAACAGCTCTACAATCACGTTTAATGTCTACAATTAATAACAAGAATTGCAATTTTCAGCAAAAAATAGCATTTGAGCCCCATTTATCTTTACAAATTCCATCTCAACTAAAATTATCTTTGCCACAAAATTAATGACACTTGAAGATTAGACTGTCGATGAAAAGTGTGATGATTTATTACTCCCTGTAGATATGTTCGCCCTGTAAATACAAATGACTTTTGAGATTAAACAGAATGTTACAACCCCTATGCTCACACTCTGCCAATCTCAAGAGCATATAACAGCGTCTCATTTTTCAGGATCGACATCTCCATTACACACTCCATCCGAACGCTGAGGTTATGTCCTATATCCACAGAGCCTCCACGCAGAAACAATCAATTTGCTCAAACTGCCTATGTGTTCGATTGTTCCCCATGCGCAAGATTGAAGCGTTGTTTTAATGCCTTAGATACCGAGGTTATGGACCGTCTCCCCTGAACAGCTAATGTGGTCGCCTGATAGTGCATTCATCGTGATTTGTTACCCACACTCGACTGATATAGCTCGGATGGTTTCCTCGCCTTTAAGAAGTGCTCCTGAATCTGTTTTGCATATCAGCTGAGAACTGGGTGAACTCATAAGCCTTTGGTTTTGAGCAGGTCACTGATGTGGTGTTAATTCTATGCTAATAAGATTAAAACATAATGCAGATTGTCTCGTGTGAAATGAGCCTGGTGAAAATCCTTTGAGGAGACTTCTTTTGCAGCAGCAGTGGACCATGGCTTTGCTCCTCGCAGGGCAGAGAGGTAGAAGACGGGTTGCTCATGAGAGGGGTGGGGAAATTGAATTAATATTGCCACAAGTCAACCTCTGAAGGGAAAAAAAGGCTTACCGAAATCTATTAATGGTGTTAGTCCATGACTTGACTTCTATGCTCTTCCCGGTGCTTGGTGCTGTGAGATGGCACGTGGCAGGATTAATCCCTCAGCATGGGTAATCCCCCAAAGACATCTGGATAAAGTTACACAAAAAAGTTGATGCCTAGCTTTGTGAAGGACATATCCTATGTGATAGTCCCGACACGAGGATGACAATACACAGTTGAAAAAATCCAATACAACATCAGGACTGGGTACCTGACAATGTCAAACCATTAAGAGAGTCTACTTTATTTAAAAAGAAACTGCAGGGGAAACAAATGCAATGATAGTAAATCCAGTGAGATCATTCTCCGTGAAGCCTGTCAGGGTCGAGAGGAAAGAAGACAAGAGATGACACACACACACACACACACACACAAACACACACACAAACTCACACTAAAGCAGAGGGAACAGCTCCAGAGACAAGCATTAATCCCCAAAGATTTAGTGTAGCAGAACAATTGCTTTTGTCACCCTGGATAATCAGCACAGAACACAGTTTATGAATTACAGTACACCCAGAAAGACGTAGACACAGAGAAAGACACAGAGAGAGAGAGTGTGTGTGCGTGTGTGTGTGTGTGTGGGTGTGAGTGCTGGAAAATGCATGTATGTCAGCGCAGGAGCAGGAGAACAGAAAGAAAAACTGGAACAATGACGTCTACCTGTTCAAAGGCCTTGGCTGCAAATCCAGGAAGATTAATCAGAGTCATTCAGACAGCGTTTATCACATTGTCTACAGGGAAATGAGAGGCGATTTATTTCTATAACTTGGCCTATATATGTGGAGAACTATCGCTCACGTTCACTTCAGCCCCCATTATCCGCCCTGTAATGAGCATGTCTGCGCAGTGGACACAATACTGTCTAATCCATTATTGTTTACATCCTGGTGTTTTCTCGGAGCCACTCCAGTAAAACGACTTGAACAATGCATCACTGAGTGATGGCGTAATCGTCCTATTAAATCAGCCTTTATTTATGCAATGTGCTTCAATCAAACTGAAGAGCAGTTAGGAGTGCTTCTATTACATAGACAGGTACGTGCACATTGAGGTTCTTAATTGATCTTTTATGTCTAGAGAAATAACAAACTCTATCATGCAAAGAAATCACGTTTAATTTCTTCAGAGACATGCACCTCAGTATAATGTATTTTATCAGAACCTTGTTTGCATTTTCCCTTCACAATTTGCTCTTCATTTTACAAGATGTGAAATGGGAGCTGTGGTCTTTGGAGGATCTCACTGAGCGTCACTACCTCTTTTGGGATTTTGTCCTTTATTTGACATTTGACATTGGAGGCAAACAGGGAAACCAAGGGGGAGGACATGCAACACAAGTTGTCAAGTGCAATTGAACTGAGGGCACGGTAAATGGACTATAGTGCTTTTCCAGTCTTATCGCCCAAGGGCAGTTCAAGTCACGTGCACCCATTCACATACAGCCAAGGGAGCCGGGCGTCAAACCACCAACCTTCTCTACCTCCTGAGCCACAGCTGCCCCTAAACTAACATGGTATAATATGTCGAGGCTAAAAACTGACAAAAAAGCAGGCCTTCATCTGTTTGCACGGACAAATCCACCCCTTCTCGTCAAAAACAAAAGCCTTATGGAGAAAAAAAAGGATTAGAAGCGTTTCGAGGGTGGGTCTGATGGGTTTGGTTTCACCGTGTGTCTTTGGTAGATCCACGCAGTCGGCAGCAGCCATCAGCCGCTCAGGATTTCTCTCAATGCCCTGGAAACTGATAATCACCGACTCATTTTCAGGCACCTCACTGAGAGCCTGCTGCTAATTGAATTGGAGGAGTGGCCACGAGTGTAGTGGGCTTCCATAAGGCTGTAGCTGAAGGCAATCAGCTGTGACAGACACTGAGAGAGAGAGAGACAGGGAGAGGGAGAGAGAGAGAGAGAGAGAGAGAAGAGAGAGAGAGAGAGAGAGAGAGAGAGAGAGAGAGAGAGAGAGAGAGAGAGAGAGAGAGAGAGAGAGAGAGAGAGAGAGAGAGAGACAGGTTCTATAATGAAATGTTCCCCTGTTGGCATAGTGTTGTGGTTGTTTTGTTTTTTCTTCAACACCTTGGAGCATCGCTCCAATCACTTTTGCTCAGTAAGTTGAGATGAAGTTAGTCAGGACGTCGTGTCCTGTGTCAGGGCAGCATTTGCATGCATGGCACGTCAATGATGAAAAAGGTGGAGGTGGGGGGGGGCAAAACGAAGCACATGCTTGAGACACCTCACTGAAAAACCCTCCCTGTCAATTACCCTTCACAATCACATTGGCCACAACAGATCCCCACCCCCCGCTGGCTGACAGGTGACAAGGTAAATGCATTTGGCAAAGGCTTGCAAGGCTTGGCGCTTGATGTCTTCTTTTTTTTTTTTAAATGGGCAACCATCCAGAGCTTTGCATGAGAGGAGGTTCGAAAAACATAGAAGTGAGAAAACAGGGGAGCATTTGGCAGAGCTGAAAAGACTAATTTCAGAAGCAGACTGTGGAAGGCAGGTAGCAGCAGGTAGCAACTCTACATTAACTGGTTAATTCATTTTTTTGACATCTTTAATCTGATATTATTCATTCTTTTATATAGCACTTACTGATTGTGAAAAAATGTACCATTTGTCAGCTGCTGCTCTAATCAAGGGCAGATGAAGGGGTAAAACGGGCCCATGAGTAGAAAACAATCTTTTATTCAATAATAAAAACTGGCTGTCTACAGTGACAGTGTTCAGTCCCACACTGGATGGCTTGCCATGAAATTCTGTACAAATACAATGGCGTGGCAGCTGAGGTGGTGCAGGAGGTTGAGCGAGTTGTACACTAACCAGAAGGTCAGTGGTTTGATCCCCTGGTGGGTTGTCCTTGGGTAATACACTGACACCCAAATTTCCACTGATGGCTGTGCCAGCAGTGTATAAATGGTGTGATCCAAATATTGCTGTGTGTAGAAACACTGTTGAATGTGTGTGTGTGTGTGTGTGTGTCTGTGTGTGTGTGTGACTGGGTGAATGTGACTTGTGGGCTACTGTACAGCGATTTAAATAGTCAAGCGCTATATAAATAAAGTCCATTACATTCATGGTGTCCAGAGGATGAATACATTGACTTTGGTGATCTCCTGACTTTCACCTGTACAAATATGAATTTTAATTTAATTTCCAAATACAAGCACCATAATAACATTCCCAGCAGCCGTAGCTGTTCTTTGTGTTCATTGCTATTTAGCAAATGCTGCATGCTAAAGTTAGCATTTAGCTCAAAGCACTGCTGTGCCCAAGTATAGTGTCACAGAGCTGCTAGCATTGGCTGTCGACACTTAGTTTACACATCTCGGAAACTACATAGCATGTTATATCACTTGTTTAAGCCCTTTGCAGAGCATGGGATCATCATTATCTCATTGCTTTGTTTATCTTTAGCTATAAGAAAGTCTACACAGCCTACAGTCAATATTTTGAAATTCAAAAATCTAGCGGAGGAGTATATAAAATTATTTCTTGATTCAAACAGCTGATAGCTATAAAACATGAAGTCTAATTCTGAATTTGACTCTGTCAGGGCTTTGAGCTTGTGTGAGTTTAAAGAGCTGCTACACTTGTACTTGTCATAATAAATGAACATGCTTGTGAGAGGAGTCAGTGGTTAACAGGCCCATAAATCGTATATGTGCCTATTTCCCATTGTGCTATCAGTTATTTACCGAGATAGAGCTCCTGTATCTAAAACACTACATTTTAAATGCGTGACAGCGGCCCCAGTGCTCTGATGTTTCTGACCATCCAGCAATGAACACAATGTTCATGTCATTAATTGAGGTGGTTGTAAGTTAAATTCACTGGTATGAGCGAAAATAAAAAATATCCAGTGACTTAGCATAGAGGATGCAGAAACCGCAGACCTAAAAGATTACTTTAGTGACTTTTCTGCCTTCAAAATATCTCAGTATAGACACAATCCAACAGCCACAGACATACAACGAAATGTGGGAGCACGTAATTGCTTTAGCAAGGTACACTGAGATACAGAACAGAACATCTTGCCTTTACTCATGGACACCAACACACAGTGCACAATGCAGCCTCAGGATACACATCACATTTCAGGGGAAAACAAGTTAAAGAAGTTAGGGAGGGTTAGAGGTGGTGGATGAGCGAGAAGTAAAAGAGAAACAAAGAATAAAAGTCTGCAGCCACGCAGACCTGTGAGGCTGTAGCGAATCCGATCATTGCAACGTAGCAGAAAACAAAACTGAGATGGATGAAAGAGGAAAACTATAGTATCCTGGCAGAAAAGAGAAATATCCATCAGGCATCAGTCTATGTTGTACTTTGAGCTGGTGATACAGGGTTCAGTAAGGGGTGGTATCTCGATTCACAGCTATATGCCATCTCACTTCGAACAGATGTCGATTCTGCTGCATTTAATCATGGACTTAAGCTGCATCAAATCAATCACTCCTACTTTTCCCTTCAACTGACAGTGCAAATGCAGTGTAGCCCCACATGATGCAGATTAGCAGAAAGTGAAGGAAAAGTATAAACCAAACCCAAATACCATTTCATTTGTCTGACAGCTTCTCACGGGTCCCGACGGACTCAAGTTCGGATTTCTACAAAGATACAGTCTATTTTTTCTTAACCATTACCAAAATGTAAACGTCACCGCAAAGTACAAAAGCTGTAAACGCCAAGAAAACATCCGGTGTCATCCTGCCGCTGACAATTGACACCAACAACAATCGGGCACAATCTTATTTGTTTCTTGCAAGTAATGAGCCGTGTCTGGAAAAAGGGACTCTGTCTACGCAGTCAACCGCTCAGTTGATAACTTACATTTAAGAATAAATTCTCCTGACATTTTCTCGTCGCTTGCTGACGGGAAGGATCCACCTCTGTTGCTCGGGATGGAAGGACACATTTGTCAGCCTTCAAATTGGGACAGCCTTGTCACGCCGCTGTGACCCAATCAGTCTATGAATACAGCTGATGAGGGATGAGGCCCCTAAATTGAGACGCAGCAAATTATTGCAATATTAAATCGAAAAAAATTGCTAAAGAGTGTTGTCTTCTTAACTCTTTGTGTTTTCCAGCATTGTACAGCTCTAATTAAGATGACATTTCCAGGAAACTAACAAAACATGCATAATGTCATGTCCTGTGATAGTATGATAGATAGTAGCTGTCTTACCAACATTTATTAGGGCCAATCTCAAAGTTTGGCTTAAGCTGACAGGCGTTAACTCATTTGTTTTAGATGCTCTGTGTCACATCATCAAGCAAAGTCTTGGAAAAGAGGACATCTTGTTAATCTAGTCATTAAGAATTGCCATCTGCAAATCATCAATATCTCCACAGGATTTAATTCGTCGACTGTCAAATTTTTCCAGCTGGAGCAAACAGCAGAGTGACAGACGGGGGGCGGACATAGAGACGTACACAGAGAAAAACTAAGGTGAGAGGGGTGGTAATGGACTGATGGTTCTTTTTGAGCCACTTTTCTGTTGCTTTTTCGGTAGCAGCACTGGAGAGGGGAGTAGGGGTCAGAGAGCTGAGTGAGAGGTAGCAGCACGGAGCACATCATCGCCATATGTCTCTTTACTCTGGAGGGCAGACTGAGGCTGAGGGGAGGGTGAGGAAAAACAAACTGATGCAGAAAACAGCTGGGAGGTCAAAGTTGAAATTCACATCTCTTTTTCTGCACGTGTGTGTGTGTGTGTATGTGTGTGTGTGTGTGTGTGTGTGTGTGTGTGTGTGTGTGTGTGTGTGTGTGTGTGTGTGTGTGTGTGTGTGTGTGTGTGTGTGTGTGTGTGATAGTGCATATCCGTCATAGTACATTATTTCCGTATGAAAGAGTTCAACCGTAGGTCAGTGTCCTATATAAACCATCTTAAGGACAAAGGTCGATGTAAATGTTACTGAAGCTTTTGAATTCAGTCTCATTCCTTCTGATTTCAATACAGGAAGCAAGAGAAGGATAAAACCTATTATACACAAATGTGTTTTTTGTTCTGCGTAGGAATAAGAAACATATTCAGCTCTGTTGAGCTGTGATGTTGGGTTCCACCCACCACTTGTCAGTGTAGGTAAGGAGAAGTAATTAATCCACAATTCATGAAAGCGCGATATGTTAAAATTAAGGTACAAAGCCGTTTCAGTCTCTGAACCATTATTTCAAGTAAGCAGACTTTGCAGGATTCCTGCCAAATGTCTACTGCAGCTTTTCTTTATTTCTTGGTTCAAGGATTAAAAAAGAAAAAACAATACAAACCCACAGACCAAAGATAAATCCTCTGGAACACATGGGTCAAATCCTTGACCCATGTCTTTCTGTCCATTAATGGAACTGTGCTGTATTTTTGACAGAAACTGTCAACAACACATTCAGAAACTACAATGGAACTCAGTAGAGCACTTACACTCACCAAGGCCCAACAGTCTCCTTAAATTCAATGAAGCTACACCAAATCTCATACACTCATAAATATCAGTCCTCTAAACATGCCTTATGATCTTTATCACCAAGATCCGTGATTTATTCTCTGGGAAATTGTTGGAAAACAAATGCTGAAAAATGCCCCCTTGCATTATGTTAAAAAAGGGGGAAAACATTCCCTGGATCCGACCCTTGAACCGGATTTTGCACCAAAATTTAATTGGTTCTGAACTGACCCATACCACATCCTTCCACCAGGTTCCAAGGCCTATAGTTTACACCTGCTAATAACATGTGATCTTTATCTGGATAAGAACACATAACACTAACTACTACAGGCCTCTGCAGTTAAATCTCTCTGATATTAACTCGTGTTTATTTAATATCCAGATACATGCTGCATGTTAACGGCACATGTAATTGAGTTATAGAAGCAATCATTAGCTCAGTGCTTTGTTTTACATACTGTGATAATTGGTAGTTTTTGCTTTTATTGGCTGGTTCCCTCATGCAGACTTTAAAAGCACTTAAGGCTTTCTTGTCTTGTATTTTCTACGTAAAGGAAACTATTTCAGTTTAGTTTAACCTAGATTTTCACATTCTGGAATATCTCAAGCACGTATGATCAGCTATAGTCAGATGAATGTTTGGATTCTTCAACTTCAAAACTGAGAAGTACTGTAGTGGAAGTAACTTTGGATGAGAGAAGCGTACACACACTGTGACTGTAAATATTGCATGTAATATTTATACATATATACTCCATGAATAAATCCCTTGAAAACCCCACCATAATCACTCTTACTAATTTAATGAATAATTAATCTTGATTTAATGAAGAGATTTAGGATATTGACACGAGAAAAATAATTTAATTTTGGATTTAAACATTAGCTCAGTTCATTATTTCTACTAAACAGAAAGATGCGAGCTCTAATCCCAAATTCCATACCTGCTACAAGTGCAGTAACCACGAAACAGAGCCATAAATCAGTCACGCACCAACCCCCTGCAGTGAATGCACGACATGAACTCATAATCTCTTGTCATTATGCAAACGCCTAACAAGTCTTAATTGATAGAGTAGGTCAGCTCAATGCTAATCTTGACCTTAAAAAAAGACAAGGTTACGAACAGACCTGAATCTAAATCACCCTGGACCAATTACTTCCTTAACTGCTCTCATGAATCCAAGATAAAGAGACAGGGACATCACATTTAGGTGCTATCTTTTAGACATAGTCATATCACCCATTCTAATTAGTAACACTAACGAGTGTCACATTTCTCACGACTCCCAAAATCAATATCCGCTCATCTGCATTGATTATTGTTTTTCACAAGCCGTCGGCTCCAAAATAAATGAACTCATTAACAGTGAGTTATGAAAGACAGTGGAGAGACACATGCATACTTCAAAGATACTGTAACACCAGCCAACGTAATAATAAACCACACACGCAATACAAATCTGCAGCTTTTAATGTTATAGTCCCACAATCAAGCAGCAGTTGCCTACAACAAACGTGATGCGTAATCTGTTAGGTTTGTGGGAAGGTGAAAATCTCCTGCTTTTAAAATTGTAATAGCTTCCCACAAATGAAATATGAAAATGAAAAAAGATCTTTGTGGTCATCGTTGTTTGTTTATTTACTTATACACCTTCTCACTGGTTATAAATAACCCACTTGCACTGCCAACCTCGACACCACCGCCGGCAGCATTGTACGTGAGAGGCCATGCGCGGTTGTCTGGGAGACAGAGCACTGCATCGATCGTGGAAGAGCAGTCATCAAAAAAAAGGGAAAAAAAGCTGGTCTTTTGATAAGGATATTAATCATACACTGACATGGCTTTGCTAATGAATACAACGTTACCAAACACTCCGGCTCTCATCAATAACGTATCAATCGGAAGAGTCTAATGAGTCCGCAGCGATGACACGATGCATAGAGAATGCCAAGATCTTCTGTGTAATCGGGTGCGTTTTAAGCGAGCGCTGGAAGTGGTTCTCTATATTACACAAATAAATACACACTATTTACTGTATCAAGTATTTTATGGCCTTGTAAACTGACTGCAAGACAAAAGCTAATTATGTCATAAAGCTTCAGATGTATGAGTGTTTCTTAGCAAACTGGAAGACAGCCATTTTACAATCATTATATCATGAATATTCTTCAAAACAAACATACAATTCACTGAGGTGGAATTTTGTGGTGGGTGGGCCAAGGACAAAACCCACTAAATTATGAAGCAGATCCAGATTAACAGGTGGATCCAGGATATCTTTTTCAAATTGTCTTCATTCAGCCTGTGTGGTTCTGCTCTAATCAATCAGTAACAGTCTTAAGTGAAGCAACCCATCCCCTCAATGTCATCGGCATGCCAGGAGAAGTTCACTGAAGAACTTCTTTGAATTGAGTAGTTGCATATCTACTTTAGATAACATCAACAATCTTTTTACTGCATAAAATGCTTTGATTTGTAAACTGTTTCTCCAAGTGATAAAAGTCAAAACATGAGCGTGACATTGGAGCAGTACAAAAACACCAAAAACAAATCAGATTTCAAGGCCTGAAACCAGGCTACGGGGGTGAAACAGCCACAAGTGTGACACAATGTTATTGCCATAGTGAGTGATTAAAGCTCACATATACTGTATACCACTGTTGGCTGTGGTATACAGTATATGTGAGCTATATGTGAGCAATAACATGACTTTTTCCATTGGTCACCTTTTGAGTCTCGGGAGACAACAGATGGCAGAAGGCTAGAATGCCAACAAGAACCACAATTTCTGTCTCAACCCAACCAAGCCAGAGAAAAAAGAACTGAGGCCAAACCTGATCTTTGTCTGCAACCAGTTGGGATGTGTGGTGTTTTTTTTGCAACAATTTGAAACGTATGTATAGTAACAGCACTGACAGGTATTTTGGAATGAGCTGCGTCACACACTAAAACCACTAGTGGGCAGATATTTGCATCCTTCTTCATTAGAGTAACAGTTTACTTCAAAAATAATCTGAGACCTTTCTCAAGAAGAGAATGTACAGAGTTAACAGAACTTAATTAGAGGACAAAATGTGTTTCCTTCTATTATTAGATAATGCTCAGTCAATTATTTGTTTTTCAAGTGGTGCGGTGGAAAAGTTCTTTAAGACACAGGTGGAGAAGTTACTCACTCCCATGTGACGGAATTAGCATTTTAATGAGTATAATGTTGTGATGGAACTCTTAGGTAATTTCAAACGTAATACATTTGACTGACTGACTCATTGCTAGAGGCGAAATACATAACATGTTATATATACATTCAATATTTTTTCAGTTTTGTTTACGTAGTTTATTGAACATTTTCAACTGCATTCAGATGCTCAACTGAGACATGAGATTTACCATAATATAGGCCATTAGAGGAATAGGTCCCACTACTAAACATTACTCACTATGAGAACATTTTATTAAAAAGACAAAAAGTGTTGTTATAAACAATCTTCACTGTTGAACTGGGATCTCGCACAACTGAGTTACCTTTTTATTCCTTATTTGCTTCCTAATGTTTCACAATAAAAACTCATGAAGTCTTGATGGAGCATTAATGAAAAGCTGAGGTTTTTTCTCTCTCACACAAACACCTCTGTTCGCTCACCAACCAGACAACAATTTAGAATACAAGTTCAAACCAAATATATCAAATGTCCAAAGTTATTATCACTCAAATGGTCAAAATCAATTTGTCTAACAACCCAGGTAATAAAATCCCTCACAGGTCCAATTGCCTAAATGTCTGTGATTTAGCTAAAGCCTCATCAATGTGTGCCCGCCTGCCCTTCATCTGCAGGATTTCGGCTAAGCTTTTTAGCCCTGCTATAGAGTGAGCACAAGGCTCTGAGGATGACAGTGTTGGTTGGGGGCTTGGTATCTCACTTGGGTGATTAAACCTGTTTTCTAACCTCCTGTCATGTTTACGGATTAACCGAAAGGTACTGAAGAGATTTTCACCAAACTTTGTGAAAGTGCGGGACACAGGGCCAGAGAGGAACTCATACAATTTGGTGCAGATCCATGTTCAACATTATTCCACCAGTTTTAAAACCACAACCGAAAATCGTTTACTGTACGATGCTACAATATGCCATATTGGGAGCTTCCTTTCAAATTTAGTTTTTTGTCTAACAGCTGGATGTCCATGTCGCAAAATGCGGTGAAAACTCCATTAGGACATTATAACCTGATTATGTTGAATATATGTCAACTTAATGCAACTTCTAACTCACTAACTCAACATCTTTTTATTTGATTATCGCTTATTCTGGGTATGTCCTTATTCTGGGTTAAGGTTATCGGGAAATGCTGTTTACATGGCATTGTCTTATCAGGTTTAGATCAGAGTATTGGTGTTGATGTAAACATAGTCCTTGTCTGGGTCTGGATGTAAAAAAAAAGGACATTTATGTATTTATGGGTTTGTACAGACTACTTCCTTTTTCCATTTACTTTTCTATTTTAAGAGCTAGCAAGATATGTGCGGGATTGTTGTATCCACTCTGCTAAGTGCCATTCGAGTTAGTCATAAAGTGCAGCACAGCCCTCAGGTCCAGTTTTGAGGATTTTACTCTCTTATCTTGTTGTACCAAAGCCACTTTGTACTAAAACATGTGCAAGTCTGTCCTGCTGCAGTCAGCTTTTGAAACAACCATATATTCACATCATTGTTTCCTGGACCATTGCAAATAAGACTTTAATTTCCACATATATTTAATGTCTGTTATTTACCTGATTCATGTGCACTCGTTTCATTCCAGCTCAGCGTCAGAGTCTCTACTGTGTTATGAGGTCATATACGGTCACATTTCTCTCCTCTCCCCCATGTGTGCGTGTTATAACCTCTACACACACACACACACACACACAGGTTGACAATTCGTTACGTTAAGTGCAACAAAAGCTTTCATTCAAGTGTCAGAAATCCCTCTAAAACCACACACGGACAGATGTGGACTCTAATGTCTGAGACTCCGGCCAAACGACCATCCTTTTTGAAATGCAAACAAAGCAGTCAACTGAGGACAAACACAACACAGCAGGTGCAATAAATAGATGTCCTATTGTGTGTTTTTTTCTCTCCCTAATTTTCTCCCCCTCCTCTCAGCCGGGTCTCCATTTCCCTTCTCCACCAACATACTGTTATCACTAATGCAACTTCGATTTACGAGAAGACAGAAGAGAGCTGCGCTTCAAAATACATTCACCTGGTGTTTCATTGCCTATTGCTGAAGGGGGATTAGGGATTCTGATTGAGGCCGGATTACTGTGTAGATAAACAAAACAATCAAAAAAGCCACAGCGGACAGGGCAGCATGTACGTGGCAAAGGTAGGGCAAACCACCAATGAACACCAATGCAATACACAGCCACACACAAAGACACACAGTCATATCATAGCATTTCTCCCAGTGCGGCACAAACACTGGGGCTAAAGCTCAGAAGTGAGCAGTAAATTAAACATGAGAGTGCAGATGATATGAGATTCTCCCCGAGCAGAACAAAGCAGAAACATATTCTCAACAGTGCAAAAAATGAAGCCCAGAGGCTCCTAGACGGCAGGACAAGAAGTCAAGGAAAACATCTTCTGTGGCAACTGGCGCCCATCTCATTTAGTCACATGAATATAAATTGCTACAAATGTAGCAGTGAGTCCAATGCAAGTGTTTAAGCATTTAAAACGTGTGTGAACGTGAAATCACGGTCCCCGTCCATGAACCGGATGACCTTCAAAGAATACATCCAAGGTCACAAGCATGCATATAAAGACACACTGCAATATTCATCTCTTTCACACATGCCCAAATGCATGAAGACAGTCATCCTGTGTTTATGGTTAGTCTGCTTGGATGTGATTTGTTGCGTGTTTATGACGTAAAAACCGAGAGCAGAGACCAGAATGTCAGGTAGGTTTACATTAGTCAGCAGATGCAGTGGGCCACATCATTAGTCACTCTGACACCCACTTCTGGTCGCTGCTTTATTGATGAGGCCAAGCTCAACCCCCCCCCCTCAACACAAAAACAGACATATGCACAGAAACCCTTCTCTTCCACAATCCTACTGTAAAAGCAACAGGAGACTGGTTTAGCATCTCAGGTATCACCCCAGTGGGGAGAGACAGTGTAGAGAGTATACAGGGCCGGCATGGGCGAGCGACACAAGCCGCTACATGTTCACAAAATTTAACACACAGCGGAGCAGTGAACGGCACATTATTGTTCACAAGGCAGCGGCTATTCAACGGTCGAGGGACCAAACAATCAATCCAGAACCAAACAACTGCTCAACACCAGATCTTCTGGGCTGGTTGTAAATGGCAGGGCGGGATGACAGGGTGCCAAGTGTGTCACAGCAATGAGCTCAGAGCCATTTACGGCCTCCATGACTCTGACATTTAGCAGGATGCCGTAATTTGTCAGCCTCTCAGTCTGAGTCACACATCCACAACAGGGGACACTCGTAAAACACATTACCATTAGGCCTAATAGTGCCGCATCACAGAACGCTGTATGTGAAATGTGTAGAAATTTATGATGTATGTGTGGTTTCCCTCACCGCCATAAAATGACTGTTGGACCAATACGATGATGTAAAAAATGAGGGAAACCAGATCTGGAGACATAAGAAATCAATGCATCTAAAACGCTTGACATGTTCATCTTGTAACCATCAATCAAAGCCAATTCATGAAACAATGACAACAACAAGAGCCCAGGGATAAAGGTCTCATACAGAAACATGCATGTCTTTTAAAACTGTGTATTTATACTAATTATTATCTCTACCTGTTATTCCAAGGCAGCAACAATTGGTTTGCCTTTAGAAACTTAGAGCGTTTCAATATTATGCGTCAGAGCCTTTGTACAACAAAGCACAACATTTTCAAGGCCAGCAACTGGTGTGTCTCACACAGAGTGAGTGAAAGAGGAGGAGGAGGAGGAGGAGGAGGAGGAGGAGGAGGAGGCTTTCAAAATGCTTGACATGTTCATGCTTCACTGTTTCAGAAGCATCCCAGCTAAGCACAAGGCAAGAGAGAGATGAAAGCAAGGTTTGTGTGTTTTCTATCCATTTCTGTATTTTTACATTCTCCCATGTGCCTTTCTCTCGTCATCCCTCTGACAGGTGAAGTACAAAGGTCAGGCAATGGTGAGGGCTTAACATAAACAGAAGATCTTAGTGACTTCTCTTTCCCCCAGAAGAATACTCCGTTGTGAAAACACAGTGGACACGGTCTACTGAAATCTGCCATTTCTCTGTAGCCTCTTCTCTGATATGCAAAGTTGGTAAAGTATGTCTGGGAAAGGGATGTCGCAGACTCCTGCAGCAGTTGCAGGTTTTTGGGCCACAGCATCAGACACTCAATTCAAGTCGTATCATAATCAAACATTTACTCACCCATAACAGACGCCACTACAAATACACATCCGCACACACAGACACAGACATAGCACTCGCAAGCAGATAAAAGAGGTGTGTGCTCTGCTCTTACCCAAGCGTTGTCATAGTAACAATGGTGTACCAGAAGGAGGCTGGGATGCTGGTGAATTTGCTGGAGGTTGAACCCTTCTCTGCGTAGAACATAACTGTAGCAAAGATAATTATGGCCATAGTGAGGGAGAAGAGCAGGAAGCCCAGCTCGGAGGCACAGCTCTTCAGCGTGTAGCCCAGGATGCGCAGGCCCTGGGAGTGACGGGAGAACTTAAAGATACGGAACACGCGGAAAACTCGGAGGGTCACAAAAGCGCCACTCACATCCTCATTGTCAGTCATCACCAGGCCAATGTAATAGGGCAAGATTGCCACTACATCAATGATGCTCATGACCGACCTCATGAATCGGTAGCGGCTGGGCGCAGCAAACAAGCGCATCAGGTACTCCACGGTGAAAATCATAACGCAGGCCGTGTCCATGCAGAAAAAGGCCACAGTGTAGCGTACGCCACATGGAACTTCCTTCTGGTTGGGTACCAAGCCGCAGGGGACTGTCTCCACAACATTTGTGATGACAGAAACAGCGATGAAGAAGCCAGTGACATAGTAGAAGACTAGGGCCATGGTGGAAGTGTGGGGGTTCTCAAAAGCCCGCCACATGGTCTCCCTGCAGGTCATGTTGGGCAGCTTGTTGTCCTTGTTGTCCTCCTGGTCATCCTGCAGACGTTCCTGGTTCTCCCTCTTCCTGTCCTTGTACTCTTCATAGCAGCAGTCACCAATGATCTCTGGCTGAATGCCAAAGAACGCCAGCTCCTCATCATAAGAAGCGATGCACTCGTAGCGTGGGTAGTGGAGCTTGCCAGTGCGGTAGAAGTTGAGCACACTGCGGAACAAGTCAGGGTCCCGGTCAAAGAAGTACTCTTTGGTCTCCTCGTTGTAGAAGAACTCCTTCTCTGAGCTGCCCAGCAGGGTGTCTGGATAGCGGTCCAACGTGTTCCTCCATGTCTGGAAGCGCCGTCCACTAACATTAAGAATGATAAGCTCCTCCCGCCGCTTGCTCTTCTCAGCAGGCGCCACTGGCATGGGCAAATTGGCCACAGGCATCCAGCCGATAGCTGCCGCCCGGGCAAAGGGAAGCCATGCCGCTACTCCCGCCGCCATACTGTGTCCGGTTAAGGGGCGTAGGGGGGGAAAAATCCAGCACCTTCACTACCAGCTTGACCTCAGCTCATTCACCATCTAGAAAGATAGAGAGGGAGGGAGTTTGTGAGGACATGGAGCACAAAAGTGCTATTATGACCATGACAGGGGCAGAGGGTGAGAGCAGTGGATCAGAAAACAGAAAAAAAAGGGATGAGGATTTGAGCTGTTTAAACGACAGAAAGAAACAGAATGACGTAGTAAGAAAAAAAGGAATTGGCGTGAAGTCAAAAATGAACAACACGACTCTGATAAGGCTGAGACAGCAAAAAAGTGTCTTTCATGGAAATGAATTCAGCGAGTTTTAATGTGATTAAACTGCGATTTCCAATAAGCATCATCACCCCTACAATTACTTTAAGGCTATATTTCTCAGGTCCTGCACTCTATTGAGTTCGAGCTGAAAAGCAATTTACAGTTAAAAAACTGAAGGCAGGCAAGCCAAGAAACTGCAAAACAATCTGTATACTAGGAGAGATTTGTCAAGCTCTTCTCTATGAAGAGGCAAATTTACAAGGATTTAATCTTCTTAAATAACAGAGAGAGAGAGAGAGAGAGAGAGAGAGAGAGAGAGAGAGAGAGAGAGAGAGAGAGAGAGAGGGAGAGAGAGGGATTCAACGAGAGATCCTAAACCTGTTGAGTTCAAACTAGACAAGTGCAGATGCAGCTGTTTTACGCAGGATTACAGAGACTCGTTTGTGGTTAGTCGGATGAAACTCACGATATTAAATGAGGTTACACGAAACCTCATTCTCAACCAGCTTTATTTGCAACTCTGGAAGGCAAATCAACGACTTGAGCCTCAAGATGGACCAATCAAAAGCGACACAAACAACAAACAATATCATCTGCTTTTTTTTTTCAACTCACCGATTCCTAATTCTCCATCCAAACAAACAGAAAGAGCCCACACGCTCTCCTCCTTCTTCTTCTTCTTTTTGCGGAGCAGTTTAGTTCTCAGGTCGGAGGTTGGGTTGTTTCTGACAGCGTGTCTGGAATTATGAAGGAATAAAAAAAAACCACCAGGACAGAAGTTATGTGCCGGGGAGCAGAAGGACATCAGAGGACTGACGCTGCTGCTGCTGCTGAGGAGGGGGGGACGGAGGACAAGTACCGGAGTACGAACCACAGCTTTAACTCCGCTCCCATGGTGCGAGGGGGGGCAGTGATGAGAGGACTCCGCCGCGGAGAGACCGTCTTACCCCGGCGTGTTTGGGATGAGTGCTGGAAAGAGACGGAGGAGGAGGAGGAGAGGAGGAGGAGCTCTCTCTCTCTCTCTTCTTTTTTTTCTCTCTCTCTTTCTCTCTCTCTCTCTCCCTCTCTCTTTATGTGCGCATTAATGGGAAAACCTCAATGAGGACGCACGACGTTTTGCGCACGGTGTCAGTCACTGAAATAAATAAATGAATAAAGCAAAATAAAAAATGCCCTCCCCTCCTGCACATCCTCTCCTCATCTAGCAACAACGAATAGACTACATTCGACCATTTTTTTCTTCTGTCCTAGCTCCAAATCAAATCGCCAACATTACCACAGAATATGTTCTCCTCCCCCCCAACCCCCCACAGAGGCGTAGCCAAAAAATGTCCAGGAACCCCTCAAACCTCAAACAAGGGCCCCTTGGTCTTCAACTACTGAAATAACTTAATTTTTCGGCCACTTGGAGGCAGCGTAAACAAGTCACACCTGCTCCAAAATCGATAGAGCATATTGTCTTTTTTTCTCGTAAGCTGCAGTTATAAAACAACAATATATTTAGAGTGTTTTTCTGCCCATATGTTCCAAAATTAACTCCAGTTTAGCTCTTGTTTTTTAAGTCCCTTGACAGATATGTCAGGTACTTTAGCTGATAAAGGCTCATCTGTCCTCAACAGATTCTGTGTGTCATGTGGTGCTGAGCAAATGAAAAGTCATTTATTTGAAAAGAGGTTCCTACTGGGGTCAACGATGATGGTATGAAGAGCACACCAGTCAGTCATTGAAAGCCAGTATAACTCTGGGGTTGAAAAGCAAAATGGATCAGTAGAATGCCTGTCCAAATCCAATCTGTGTAAATCAATTTGAAAAGAGGAGAGACCCACTCGGAACAGTCGGAATATTAGTTGATCTGATTCAAAATATACAGTAAACCAAAACAGACTTAAAAATTGGACTCAATGAACCGCCCAGCTGAGGCATACAGTAGATTGACAGAAGATGGACCAAACTATTTTCTGGCCAATTATATATCCAAATCAATTACAAAATGTAATCTAAATCTTTTAAATAGGCTGATAATTTAGAAACATGTTCTCCCATTAGAGCTCACACTGAGGATGCTCAGATTCATTTGGATCCACAGGTATTCAATATATTGACACCCAGAACCAAGAGTGGTGGCAGAAACCCAATTTCCTGTCTGACCCCATGGATTGAGTATAGGTCGGGTCTTGGTAAAGGAGACACACTGGATGCCAGACACAATACTTTATTCAGTATAATATATTTATTAACAGAGAACATGAGCTCCAACCCTGACAATATTTATCCACCCACACAGAAATCAAGAATAAAAGAAGGTCTAAAATAATATTTTTGCTGTATCTCTTCAGTGGGAAGGGATTGAGCTTGACATTTTTTGTTTGCATTCTTGCCAGGGGTCTGGGGAGTCTGGTGATCATCTCTACGTGCACGTTTACTCATGAAAGCAAAGTAAAACAAAAGGGCTCCGGTGGAAAAGCTCTCAGAGCAATCGCTGTCTGCTCTGACAAGAAGCAGGTGCAGTATGTACAGTAAGTAAAGGATCCAAGAAGGCTCACTGAGTCTATACAGCCCTATACCACAAAATACTGTAAATTGACTGTATGCTCTCCTATACACGCGAGTGATATAGACTGTTATTGTACGTGGTTGGTTTGTTTTATGCTAATTGATAAACAGGAGTCGATCCAGTTTGACTCTTCCAGTGCGTTACTGAAACACGTCAATCAAGTCTGCAGTATGTGAAACTGCCATTGATGCTTAAGCTCATACTCTCAGGAGAATAATATATGGTCATTTATATTCACACTCAGCAGTGTCCCAACAGTAGCCAATGGTTTAAAGAACAATATACAGCTCTAATTGAGTCAACAGGGATCCAACCCCTCCGATACATATATTCCACCAGAATACCAATGGGTTCACACACAGACTGCAACGCGTATGCTTATCTCATAATTGTTAAAGACATACATGTTCAACCCCCCACAGAACCACCATGTGCCATTCAGCTGTTTATGACACAGATGAGAAAAAGATAACCTAACCACAAGGTATTTCCTGACAGTAGCGTAAATACCTATAAAATTCATGGTTATTCTGAACTTCCTCTCCTGCATCTTCTCCCTTCACTCTGCATGATAATCTTCACCTTCCTCTGCTCTTTCTTGGCAGGTTAATGTTAGAATTATTCATTACAACTGATTGTAAACATATCAAGTGACAGCATACAGGGAAATATCTAATTATCACTTGTATCTTTAAAGGTTTTCCTATTAACTTACACAATGCAGGATCCTCTGCTCCACCTATTTCCCCGCCTCAATACAATATGTTGTATTCAAAATTGAATACACTGCACCTTACCCTCCCGTTCAAACACAAAAGATAACCTGCGGGAGTCATAAAAACTGAAAAGGTATTTATGTTGTCCAGTCTGGTTTACTGTAAAAAACATGGTGGCCTCCGGAGAGAGGACCCACTAATATGTAATAATAAAGCATTTAAATGTAAATTCCTCTTTCAAGGGTAAAGAAAACAGCAATTTGTACAATTTAGATGAAACACACTATAGTGAAAACATCACTAGGATTATTTTATATTCAATTTCTGCCCAAAGATCCCTTTCACCTAATTCTTACACACTGAACCTCTAATTAAAAGAAAGGTAAAGACATAGGACATAAAAATCAGATTAGAATAAAAAGGCTTAGTTATCTAATGAAGCTTTCCTTGCAAAATAGGTTTTTGCACCTCGACTCCTCGGCGTCACACATGTTGACCCAGATGATTAGTAACACAAGATAATTATCAGAGATGATAAATCACAGTGCTGCTTGTTCACTTGCTACGGCTACCTCTTAACACCCAAGGAGGAGAGACTCCTCATTTTCTAATGCGCCATCTGCACAGGTGTATAACATTGTGTGCAATAGGTTATCAGATCAGAGATCTCAGGATCATCCACAATGTGTGATCAAACGTCCAAGTGCTGCTGATTGTTTTAAATGAGCCTTTGAGTCAGTTAAGGCCCTCTATTCCTCCATCCAATATCTGTCCTGCTTATCCTTTGAGGGTGGCAGGGGGGATGAAATTAGTCCAAGTTGAGATTGGGTGAGAGGTGGGGTACACCCTGGAAATCTGCAGTATATCGTAGGGCCAACACAAAGACAAATAATCATCCTCACATTCACAGCGCTAGACAGCTTGTGACTCTGTTAAATCCGAAAACATGGCCCCTTGATGAAATACGGAACGGCTCAATTGACCTCACCTTCTTAAAAAAAGCCTCCCACCCCTTGAACTGAAAGTGGCCGTCAAGAGAAAACAAACAAACCAAGCCACACACAGCCATGATCTCTCAAACACATAAACACAGAGAGACACTGCATGCACACAGACACTGTTCCATTTCAACCTTGTGAGCGTTTCCAATAATGCAAGTGTCAGTAATGAATAATGTCACAAGGTGGGTTGCATTTCATGGTCAGTTGCCCTCTGTAATTATCTGGAGACACGACACTGATGAAAAAAAAATTCTCAATCCTCTCTGTCCAATGGTGCTTGAAGTTAAAGCAGTCAGTTAGCTTAGCATAAACTTTGAAGCTTGTGTGTTGGGGGCATGTCTGGAAAAAAACAGCTTTAATAACAGTTAAAAAAACCTTAAAATAACACTGATTAAACACGTTTGGGAGCAAGTGCTTGTAAGGAGATGTTTTTTAACCTTTGAACAAAGCTTGGCCAAGTCTTTCACCTTGTTTTCAGTCTTTAGGCTTAGCCAAGCTAGCTGTATGCTGGCTCTCGCTACATATTCCCTTTAAATATAAGAGTGGTGTCTTGTATCTGTCTGGTATCATCTCATTTATCTATTGTTGAAAAAGAAAAATACTTTTTTTTTCTGTATGATTTTGGTCCAACTCATCATTGAAGTCCAGCAGATTTGTACACAAATAATATTTTCACTTCTTTGAGGCTTGGTCATTTTCTCTGTTTTGATTTTTCATGTTATTATACATAAATACAAATCTTCATGTACACACTAGAGTGGGGATACCTGAATACAGCTTGTTGGGGCCCGTTGTGACCTATTGAGTCCTGACCAGGTGCATGCTGGAAAGGGATACAAATCTAAAACAGTGTTTGTTTTCAGGTCGGTCTCGTTGGCTGGGCTGATTTGTTTACACTGAACATGTCGATAATTGGGGAAACAAAGCAATAACCATGTGTGTTGGGGACAGGGTAACACAAAGTTAGGGCAACTTGTATCAACTACATTGTTTTCAGGTCCACAAAAAAACATATGCCTGTCTGGTTCGGGTCAGATTTAGTTACTTTTCTCTCAGACAGAAAAATGCGGCCGAACCGCACTCTAATGCACACACAGCACAAGTATACACACAATACTCAACAGGTAGATCAGTCATTATGTCATTATAACCCTACTAAATGATCTGCTTTTTATTCTTATGAACATGTCAAACATAATTTATGTGAGCTGCAACCCAAACTGTGATAGCACAGTCATGGTTTAGACACAAATGCAACTGGGTTGGGTTTAAGGAAAGATCATGGTTTAGGTTAAAATATCGTCCTCAAGGTTAGAGGAGACTGCAGAACAGTAATGTTTAAAAGACACAACAATAGGAAATAAACTGTTTTTTCTCCTGGTTGAAATAAGTCCCATTCACCTCATGACATTCACATTGTTCCTATATACTACATCACCTGACTTTCATTACTACAGTGGCTAGAGGTCGGCCAAAACCCTTAACTATAGGTCGTAATAAGCTGCCGGCACAGACCACTTTTTAGTTTTTTTTTACAGGACAGTCTCATGAGTGCCCGTGGCATCTAAACAGATAACGCTGTTCCCGAACTAGTGTAGTTTGTATGCATTGGTGTCTTGGAGCAACTGTTAACCTCGACTGTGAAAGAAGTTTCCTCGTTGGCCCCAAAGAACTCAGTTTACTGAGCCAAATGCCAGGCTAAAGGTGACAATTAATTTCTCTCCTATATCGCTCTCGCTGCTGTTGCCTTGATATCGCTGCTGAAACCTTACTGCTGATGGCCAACTCGAAGCCGACAGGCACTCACATACTCACACTCACACACACACACACACACACACACACACACACACACACACACACACACACACACACAACAACGTATTCAAATTTGCAATCCCTGTTTCCCTCGTATGCACTTTCGGCACATGAGTAAACTCTGAAGCTTTTGTTATGACATTTCCCTCGTCGTGCATTTGTTTGTTTGCCTGAATTCAACTATTGCACACACACCTGCATCCCTATTTTGTCTAATCCCCATTAGGTATCTGAAATCGTCCATCGGGGGATTTAGTCTGTGACTGTGGTGGAGTTTATCCTTGGTGTGCCAAGCTCTGACTTGGCAGCCCCTTTGTCTACTGTTCAGGGAGGCAGCCAGGCCCGAGGAAGGAGGGAGGAGGAGGGTGGGGGGGTTCATAGATGTGCTTTTGGCCTCTTTCCCTCGCAAGGATAGACTGAGACAGCAGATCCTGCAACCAGTCCAGCCCTGTGACTTGTCACACTTTGTCCACTGATGCCCAGACTGCGTTGGCTCTCACCAAGGGAGCAAGGGAGCAGTGTTTCCAGACCAGGATCTTTATATACTCTTACTGCTCCGACTTAAATCAACTTTTTATCTGATTGTATATATATATCATACTTATATTAGGAAAAGCACTGCTGAATTTCCCCTCGTCATTCAAGCGCTGTGGCTCATGGCTGAAAATTTGTTGCAGCTCAAACATAAATTTTATGACTGTGCCAATAAAAGGAAATGGTGATACTGCTCATATAGATTTAATTCCGCTGTGCTCATGTCTGCATTATGTAAGAGCTAACGCTGAGTTTGCATTGAGAATGGCTGGAAGATAAATTTCACCCGCAGACGGCGACGCTGGGAGAAAAGCCCTGAAACTCGCCTCTGACTGTCTATTCCCAATTTTGTCTTTCATCACTCTGCTCCTCGGGCCGCAGCAGTCAGAAGTGTAAAGAGGTTGTTGATATTCTAGAGACATATACTGACTCACACAGAGTCTAGCACCTACACACTCGACCTCCCTGTAAACACACAGCAGACCATGCAGGAGCAGGTTGTAAGGATTGAGATTCCCTGCGGTTGTTTCATCACAGAAACCTAAATTCATCAACAAAGTCTAACAGCTTGGGTGTTTCATAAATCAAATATTAAATATTAAAAAACCTCTTTCATACCCGTACCATGTCTTCAACATCGCACATTTTTGCTTCTGCCTTTTAATCTTTCTCCTGTCAGTTCTGTTGATGAAGTGGTCTGTTGTGAAGGCCACTCATTTGAAACCAGCCAGTTGAATAACCTACAAAAAGGACAGGTTTGTGTATCCTTTATGCCCAAAAATTAATTATAACAAAATGTCCTGTTGATAAACAGAGCATAAAACTGGGCGGTAGCTTCATTTTTCTTACTCTGTCATTGCCTCAGGAGAGTAATGGGTTGTTTTTTTTAATTTACACTATGCCTTAAACTTCAAGAGATCATAAATGCTGACATGGTGAAAGAGAGCATCTTTAATTGATTTTGAAGTGTTGCTCACACATCGTTATGGCCCATCCTATTAAGAGTTTGATGAATGCATTATAATGCAACCAGAAGATGATTTAAAATACATTAAGGATATGAACACAAGCTTTTTTCTTACTGAATATCTTAAGCGAGAAATAAGATTAAGAATTATTCATTAAATCACACACTAGTACCTAAATGAAAAACGAGGAATGGGTTCATTCATCATGTGTCCAATGACCTATGTAGATCTGGGCTGCATTGACGACAGGCCATGACCACATGCTTGTCCTCCAGTGTCTGCAGCTACATCGGAGTTGTTGTCCTTCTGTGCCCTGGGTCTCCTGCCCCGTGGCGGTGATTGATGGAGGCACACAGGGGTGTTCTCTCCAGGTATGAGCACTGTGTCAAGAACGTGGGTTTAAAACCTCAACTAAATCACTGCAGCTGTTGCACATCTTCACTGAAAGGTACTAGAAGCAGACTCCCTCCGCTACTCTACTGTTCACCCTTCAGCTGAATGGGAGAGTCCACCTTCATCTGAAAGAAATATGGAGATGATCTCCACCCCGACTGCATTAAACCCACCTGCACATAACTCTACATAGTGTACCTAATAAAAATCCATGAAATCTGGAAACCCTAATGCCACTGAAGCACATCCCCCAAGGAGGAAAAGGTGCACTTTCTCTGATAAGCATCTTTATGTTGTTGAACTTCTCATGAACCGTAACTGTGCAAGCTATGGGGTGACAAAAATCCACAGCTGAAAAGCAGAAGAAAAGTCTTGTCTGGAACGGAACATTACGAGTGTATGACACAGCAAATCATACGTCGAATATCCACATAAGTCTATGTGCAGTAAACATGCAAAGAATGTGACCGACGTGTTTGTGTTGAATTATTTATTTACCTGTGCACATTATCGCGGTCTGACAGTGGAGGTTGTTCAGGACTCTGTCTTCCACGGATAAATGTCCTCATGGGACCGAGCAGTCATCTACCTGTCACAGCCCTACTACCACATTTACATTGAACAGACACACATTTCCTTTAATCGCTCACAGTCAGTGTTGAACACAGAGCCAGAGGGACACACACACACAGTTAACCTTTTCAGAGCAACACACACACACACACACACACACACACACACTCACATCCATCTGACAGGCAGCGTACTTTACTGTACAAGGTCAGGAATTAAATAGAAGGGATTTTTATCTACTTTCAATCTTAACACCTTTTCACAGATCATTCATACAAATTCTTTGATGGGTCTAAAAGGGGAAACGGTCGGTATATAATTCAAAACTGTAAAAGGGCAGTTGTGGCTCAGGAGGTAGAGTGGGTTGTCCACAAACCACAAGGATGGTGGTCGATGCCCTGCCCCCCCCCCCCCCCCCAATTCGCATTCCGAAATGTCCATGGGCAAGATACTAAACATCAAGATTTACTCTAATGGCTGTGCTGACAGAGTGTTTAGCATAAAGTAGGGCAGTGTGAATGGATGAATGTGACTTGTACTGAGAAGCACTTGGTGGTAAATACAGTCCACTTACCGTTTAAAAGGTTTACACCTTCAGGTAGTGCTGGAATAATACAAGGGCTCTGACTTTGGCTTCAGTCTTTACTATGTCCTTGTCAATATTTGATGGTAAAACAACAAGTAGGCCTGTGAACTGACTTCTTACTTGATCTTTTAAGCCCACCAGCTCTGTGGCTCTAATGGCAAAGGTGTTGGTCACTTTGTTTCTATGTCTCTAGATTAACAAATGTTTGAGAGATTGTCATTCAATTTAGCACAGACATTCATAGTATCTATATCATGAATCATAATGACTTTTCGTCTCCCCTGACTTGGAGGAGCCAATAAGGAAGGGCTTACCTGTACCGTAACACCTGAAATAGACAAGCATCTTATTTTAAGTAGCCTCTGACTTATCAGGGTTTTACAAACGACGACAAACGACAGCTCACTTGAAGCAAATGACCAAAATAACCATGACTTGACCTGGGTAAGTAACTCTGCTTGCTTCATTGTCAACATCCCTTGTTTCTCACGTTGTGGTTGTGTCTCCATTTTGTGGATTTTGCTTTACTATTTGGTTTTTACATTTGTGTTGTGGCTTTTGCTTTCAGGTTGTGGTTTTTACAGTTATGTTGTGACTTTTTGATTTGTGGCTTTTTTGCAGTTGTGTTGTTATTTTTGCTTTTTCAGCTATTGCTTTCCTGTTGTGGCTTTTGTGGCTTTTGCTTTTGTGTTTTCCATGAATCAATTTGTGTAAGATGTCTCAGCCTCATAGAAAACCCCCAAAAGAGCCACAATACAGAAGATACATTTGACATTACCACCCTGCAGGCCACATATTAACTTCTTACCCCACCCGTGGTAAAGACTGAAGTTTTTAATATGTCCACCATGGACTGTGTACAAAGATGGACATGAAGTTTCAGCGTATCGATCGCCACCTGGTGGATGGCTTCTGTATAGGTCATAAATCCCAAATCCTCCATGTTAATGTATGGGAGACAGACCAAACTAGAAAGTCAAAAGAATAGGTGAATACATTTTTATCAAAGATGATTTAGGATATTTTAGGTAGGTCATATTATTCCTATCTGGTAAGTTTGGTTTCAGTCATGAAAACAAGATAAAAAGTCATGATCATTATGTCTATGGTGCCACCAATATGGAATAATAAAATAAAAACACACCAAGTCTAGCATCCAATGAACCGATGAATGTGGTGATGGGCCAATGTACATGCAAAGCAGCACATATTTTTCTGTGATATAGTAATCTTGAAATTATGAATGCCACCACCACATTCAACAAATAAGCAAAGAAGCATACAAAAAAGGGAATAAATCGTCTCTGTGAGACAAAACTTCTACAAGGTGAAAAGAGCAGAATGTTTCTTCACTCTTCTCCTTTTCCTGTCTGTGTGACTCATCTCTTCTAAGTGAGATTAATAGAGCGTTCAATTCTCATTCCAGTGGTTCCTGTGCATCCAATTACCCAACATACGCAATCAAACACAGTAAATATCCAGGACCACACAATTCACTTTGCAGTTGTTTGGTCAGGGAAAATCTGTCACACGGAAGAAGGGTCGCAGGATGAAACTCTCTGCTTCTGTCTTGAGCATCACAAAATAACAGCTCCCAGTTTCTGTCTAATTAAACCAAGCTCTTTTCAAGGGTGCTTGTTTGTATTTATTTGTATTTGGGGTTTGGAATCTTCTCGGATGATGATTTAGTACCTGGAACTCCACTGCATTCTAATGTTGGTGATGAGAAGTAATCATTGAAGGTTAATATGGGTGAACATGACTAATCAGGGCCGGTCCGTTTGCTGCCTCCTGGCCTTTTATTAACAAAGTCATCAGGGGAAGGAGAATAAAACTCAAACCCAGCAGGCAAATTACAGAGCAGAATCAAGAGAATGCTGACAATCTACATATATTTTCACATGACTCCTTTTTCATATTTTTCATTTGATATATTATTCAATATTTCAGACCTTTTCCAGCTGTCTTTTAAACACCATGTTCCTTATCTCTTCAAAACAGGAAAGGGCAAGTCGAGTTCTGACAAGTGGAGGATGAAGGACAGATAAAGAAAGTTATTTTCACTATTTAGATTTACAGATGCATGCTTCACTTTGGGGTTTTACAGTATGATTTATACGTTTCCAGTCAGTGGATGCAACGATATGAGGTTTGTCATATGCTGTTTTCAAGTTAGGAGCTTCTTCCTTCCCCTTTTCATCTGTGTGTCCACCTCTCACTTCCATCTCCAGTACACTGGGCATCAAACAAGATGGTTGGGGGGAGGGGCTCTTAGCATTCAAGACACAGCAAGAGAACGAAAGAGACAAAAATAGTGTTTCCGTCATACCTGTGAGTGCAATAACACATTTAAGATGATTCACCGGGACAAAGATATACAGCCGTGTAACACATGTTCAAATAGGCTTCTGCCACTTGGGATCTAGCCGCTCTCACAGTCTTGGAATGCTGTGAGTGACTTTGACAAGATGGAATGTAACTCATGGAGAGCTGGCTGTCCTTCTGCAGCAGAGGACAGATACTGATGGCTGTTAAGGATTTCAGTAGACAGAGCGATGGTCTGAGGTGATGGTGAGATGCTCGGTGCTAATCACACCATCACTTCTGGGAGAGAAGATGCTTCTGCAGTATCCACGGCAACACCAGCCCACAGTACATCTCTTTTTTTACGTGTGTGTGTAACATATGAGCTCTGTGTAAAGTGTCGGCTTGAATATATGTGTGTGTGTTCCGTGCGCATGTGTTGTGGGTTCTTGTGCGCACAATAGTGTTTAATTTGAATGCTCAAATTGTGCTTTGACATTGTCCCGCTCCCCATGCATATGCATTACTCACTATTTTTCTATACATAGCTAATATGGTGGAACATTCCCCTGCCATGAGTGATCTGTGGACTAATGAATACATTACAGTTGAATTCAAGTGGGAATACTGGCCAGGGAAAATTATTCTATTTTGGTTCAAGCTTTCGGAGAAATCTTTACACTTAAATGGAGAGGACAATGTCAATGTCAGAATCCATCAATCAAACTCCAGCGTGTCCTCTATGAAAATGTCATCTCACTGTACATTGCTGTTTTCTTAGCATTTTCCTGCTTTGCCCAGTCACTGTCTTACTCTCAGTGTATACAGATACAATTAAAAGGGAAATATATATGAGCCATAGGAGCCTGTTGCTTAACAATGTTGCAAGTGACCCATTTTTCCTTGTGTGTTGCCTCTGTCCTGTCTGCTGATTGGCTGAGGGCTTTCTCAGGTGTGTCCAGGTCAGTGTGGTTCAGCAGGGAACATTTCTATTTGTAGCCCCACTTTGCAGGGGCAAAAGTTAGGTTCAACCTGAGGAATAAGGGATATTAGTTCCATGTAAACATGGCTGACTGCCCTGCACATAGTGTATAACATGTGTAGAAAGCCACGTATTGCTCAACGTGTTGAAGGTTGCAGTGCCCTCTTTTGTGGTGTTAAAGAATTAAACCCTCAGACCCCGAGAATGTGATTGACCAGAGGTTGGATCCATCATTCAAGAGCACAAGGGAAATTAGAGGACAGGCTACAGTATATATTTTAATTGGTTTCTAACAATCTCTTATTTAGTGGTTCTGTTTGTGAATTCAGCGTTCAAGCCAGTAAGGACACTTCAGCATCTCATCAGACACCTGGCTCAATATCCTATTGATGCTGCATTACTTAACTTACCATTTACACTTCATTCTCTGTAGTAACTTGCTCATGCCAGTAAACATTTCCTGCCATTCCCGCTGCATATCCCCAAGGTTCAAGATCCCTGCATGGAGCGCATCCTAATCCCCTTAGCCTGCAGCAAATATACTTTATCACATCTGTGCATGATAGCAATTAGAGCAGGTTGTCCCAAACTTTGCCGACAGGAGCATCAGGGATTTGGAGTGATCTAATTAAGAGAACAGAGTAAACTGCCCATGGCCCAACTATTACATGAGCTCAGCCCTGCCGCCCTCATCTGGCTCATTTTCATTATCTGCATTAAAGAGGTGCTGGATGAACAAAGTGCATCAATCTTGGTTAAGATAGCTGCCAGTAATACATGCAAAGTAGCTGCAGAGGACGAGAATAAACATGATGACACCTTTCCTTAGTTTGTTATATGAACTTAAAAAAAGAGAATGTTTTTTCAAATGTAACAACTTCCCGAAAGACCACATGGCTGTCATGGGAAGTTCTTTATCACTTTCTCATCATCCATTTACTGCTCACATATACATTTATTGGCTCTTTATTTTCTGCTGTTTAAAGCGAAGGTCCACATTTTCTTATGTCTCTTCTAAACTACTACTCACGTGTCCTTGTGAACATTGAAATATGTTTTAGTTTGCTTTAATTGATTGATTGATTCTCTTCTTGGCCACAAAGAGATTCTCTTATAAACTAGAATGGCACCAAGTAGAGCCCATACCTTTGCCCAAGTAATATGCCTCTTAAATTCAACCATTCTACACCTAATTTCACACAATCATACATATCAGTCAATTTAAAATCAAGATCAATAAATGATTCCCTGGGAATTCAGTGAAAATAATTCTGGATCCACACCCTGATCCGGAATAAGATATCATGGGTTCTTCCTTACAAACAAGGAAACCAACAAACAAACAGTAATGGGTTAAAACCTAACCTACTAAGCGTTGTTAATGAAAGCTTTGTTATGTGCAAAAATAGGGCTGCAGCAAAAGCTTATATGTGACTTTAGAAAGAGTTATAAACACTAATAACCTCCATACATACCCTGAAATAATTTATGTATGGGATCTCTTTGTGGCTCGTGCAATATTTCCTGCAGCCTTTAACTCTACATGAGTATTGTATTAAAATGTGAACTTGTCGTTACAGGGGTCATCTTCCTCCCCTCTTTGCAAACTCCTAGTCCTCATCACTGTCATTCCGCTTATCAGCAGTGGTGCTGAATCCATCCTCTTTTTGATGTGTCACTCCTCCATTTGAAGCAGTGATTTCCTCTCATTCTCTCCTTCACTCAAACTGCACCAGCAAAAAAGCCTCAGTCCAACACTCAGTCCTAAAACTGAGGAAAACCTCATTTGGCCATGTCTATTGTGAGGTGGCTTCAGAGGTCAAACCAGGAAGATGGAGTCAATGCAGAAAGTTTATAAATATCGATGGACTTGACTTCACTTAGATGGACGGAGAGGGGGTGGAAAGCGCAGCTATAAATTATTTTACTGGGTCAATCCAGAGATAGCAGTAGTTTACGTAAGACTAATTACAAAAATAAAATAAAAATTGCCGCTGTCCCGTACAGATGGTGTTTCTAACACTCTTTGGCATCTGTTTATCCCGGCTACTTCACACAAAACTACAGTTTTTATTATTTATCACCATGTGAGCAATTAGCTATGACCTTATTAGCAATTCACTTCATTCATTTGTTCCTTCTGACTGACAGGCAGCCTCAGCTAATCTAACATCTGTTCTATAATTGATTACATTCATTGTATAATTCAAAACTTTCTATAAACCTATTAAACATCTAATTTGAACAGTGAAAATTGCATTATAACTTCAGATATGGTAATTTATGAAATGGAAGAGGGATATTTTCTGGATAGCTTATCTTTTTCGATCACTTTTCATCTGGGGCGCATGAAAAAGTGTGAATTCAGAAAGTGGAACGGAAGGCAACATGTGATCAAGAAATCAAAAGACCCTCTGAAATCCGTTGGTAGCACTGTACATACAGTGGTGCCTAATTTGTTAATAGAGAGTCCCAAGGTTGGAAGAGCTGGCCTTTATTCAATGTAGATGAATTTGTTTATGATGAGACGTAATCTCATTTAGTCTGTGGCACATGGTTTGGTTCGCTGGGCTGTCACCGTGTTCCTGCTGAAAACGCACTTCTTGTCCATAACCCAAAAAAGGAGAGAGGAGTGCAGTGCATTCAGGAGGCTCTTCTAAAGCCTTATTACCATAAATCAGACAGGCATCAAAAAATATTCAACACTGTGACCAAGCATACTTACATTTCGGCTGTTTGCTGATTCAGTCCTTTGCCACATTAGTTGTGTGATGGAGGGACAGAAGACATAATGCTGCGGCCCATGAGAAGACCCGTTTTTTTTTATGAGTTGCAAGATGCAGAAATTGAGTATGAAGCATCTCTATATTTTTTACGTTTTGTTGCATATGGCTTGTACTTTTCCAAACATCTACACCTGAGCGCAGCTGTCACGGTGCAGGCTTAGCCACAAAAAGCAATCTTGCTTTGATCACTCATTTGACAGCCTTTCTGCACTTAGCCACACTTAGATTCATCGTCGTGTCTCACCTGTTTCACTTCTGTTCCTTCAAAAGTCAGATGAAGAGCTTTCTCTGTGAAGGTTGCGGACGAGGTAGACAAGTGCGTGAACGACGTGTCGAGCCCAGTGATGCTGCCTGAATCTGATGCCGCGAGAAGAAGACACCTTCTCTTCAGGCGGAGCCTAACAACATGGTGTGATATTGAGTTATTGATCACCTCTGTCACACCAAGGCTGGAAAATTCAAGGCTGGTTTATTCTCTATTCATTGTGCCAATCATTACGATGTGTCATCCAGCCTTTCATACTTACCACTGGGAAAGAAACTGATGTTGACAGTCTCTCTCTCTCTCTCTCTCTCTCTCTCTCTCTCTCTCTCTCTCTCTCTCTCTCTCCTTCTCTCTCTCTCTCTCTCTCTCTCTCTCTCTCTCTACATAATAACACATTCTGCACACAAATCTGAATTGGTGACATAGACTAGTGTCTATTTATGGTATATTTGTTTTCAAGACAGAAATAGGCTGCAGACCATGAAGCAGCTGTGACTTAATCTGCCAGAGACATGTGTGTGTGTGTGTGTTTGTGTGTGTACGTGTGTGATTTTGTGTGTGTCTTTGCGCCTGGATCTTTGTTTGCTTGTGTCTGTACGTGTTTGTTCATGCATTATCGCCCCATCGCACATTAATTACAAAATGCACCTGATCCACGTTCCTATATCAGAAACAATCACACACCACCACAAACACCATCTCGCTCTGTGAGATTAGAGGGGACTGAGAGCGAAGGAAACATTCGGTCTGGTTTTCATCAGTTCCTCTTAAGTTTTCTACATTACTCCGACGGCAGTGAAGACGGGATCAAAGTCAGGGAGGAGAGTGTTATTAGCGTCTCGGTGCGAGTGATTAGAACATTCTGCGCTGATTAATAATCAGTTGATTTGCCCTTTACTGAAGAACAGACACGCTCCCTCTCTGCAACATCAAAGGCAAGGGTTTCTCGAACAATGCATCACTGTTTTTGCACCGAGGCACATCTGCACACACGCACACACACACACACACGTACAGCATTTACACACGTACAGCTGCAGCTCTCCTTTAAAGTGTGAGAAGTGTTTACAATGACTTTTTCGACTGAAGTTTGACCCACTGCATGCTCAACTTTTTTAACTTATGGTAAGATTATAGCTAGCCTAGGCTGCCTTCTTAGAGCTAATTTATGCTGCCTTTTTGTAAGAAAAGTGATGCATTCGTTTGCACAAGACGTCACCGTCAACACCTATGAACATACATCCATGCGCCCCTTACGTCGCCATGGTTGATAAGCAATACATCCACTAGAGGTCAGCGCAAGTCGAGGGTTTCTGATAACAACTAACAAGGCGAAAGTGAAGCGGGTTGTGATAATGTACCTTTCCCCTCCTCAAGTTGTTCCTCCATTGTTAAAATGTCTTCCTCGTGTATCATGGTCGTCCTGCTTGAAGAGTAGGCTACACTGCCCCCTGTGATTTCACGTGGTTCTGCTCTGTGATGTCTTTATCATCCGAATATGTAAGCTTTCAGAAAAAATGAACAAATAAGGACCAAATTAACGCATAGTACAGACAGAAGGCTTTGTCCCTTTCCGTTTAGTTATCTAATGTAGAACATAAATGTGCCTCAGCCTGATGTTCATCATTTAGAATATATATGAGAATGTCTTGGATATTTTTGCTGATGGCACCAGTTCTAATGCTGTATAAGTTGAAACCCTAAAGACAGACAGGCAGAAAGCAGCATGAAGGATCTGTAGAGGCAGCCTTGAATTCTGGGACGCTGATCAAAATTGGACTTGGTAAATAGGGAATTAATTAGGCCCCCCAACTGCATATGTGTATACATACATTTATATGCTCTGAATCCCCATTTCACTGGAAATCAATAACAGGCGGCCCATCTGAGCAGCTACTTCTGTTGACTGAGTTCACTGGTTTGTTGATTTAGTCGAGCTACGTCTGTCGAAACACAGGCAGGGGGGGAGGGGGGGCGGAGAAACATGCAGAGAGACGGAGAAAAGAACAGGGGGAAGTGTTCAAATTTCAGATGTGCCCATCAATTAACTAAAGACTGAGAGAAGAATATTAAAAACGCCATCCACAGTTCGCGAATAATTACTTTGAGAAGAATACATTATTCCATTCTGTTGAAACATTGAAATCTGAATCTGATGTTGGGAGTTGTGTTGTCGTTAATAGCAGTTTGAGTTTCATTCAAACTATACTAATATTGCACCATACTTTATCCACTGAATGTAATTATCCAAATTTCATTCATTTAATTGAAATCCGCATTTTAAGGGGATTTCATTTCATACAAAACAATGTCTGCTTGACTCTACGTCACCGGATGCATATTAACTGTGTACCCCCCCTTCCCCAGAGCTCCGTCCCTCCGATTGGAATCCTGTCGTTTTAGATAACAGCATCATGTAACTTTGAAGTGTGGTCTGATGAGATGGTTCTGCTCCCCTTTACATGTTTCATCAGTTAATAAATGTTACCCATCTGATATGGAAAAACTATTAACCCTGACCAATGTGTGAACACGATTTAACGCTTGTGCATTCTGTCCGTGCAACCACAGTAAATATAGGATATGTAAGTCACACTATCGTCTGCAAAAGGTAATTTGTGTGTGTGTGTGTGTGTTTTATTGGATGTCAGTGTGGATTTATAAAGGAGATATCTCCTCCCAGGAGTCACCCCCTCTTCCCAAAACATCCTCCTTCACCTCTCACCCGCTTCCTCTCCTACTGTTATTTCTTCCCCTTGCTCATCCATGTTTTAATCTCTCTTCCTCTTTTAATTCATAATTCCTTTTCAGTCTTCCTTCCTGTCCTTGATCTTTTCGTCATCCTCAACATCATCTCGCTCTCTCAGCTTGAGCTCCTTCCCAAACCCCCGCAACAATCTTCCACCAATTCTGCCTTCATCTGTCCCCTTCCCTCTCCTGCATCGACTCTCCCTCCCTCCTTTCATTTCTCCGGTCACTCTGCCTTCATTCACCTTAAGATGCAGTTAATGATGAATGAGATGAACCTCCCTTGGGCACAGACCTCTGTGGGATACCGCTCAGCTGCCTCCTCGACGTTCAGGGCTAATTCTTTATTCATGGGATGCATCAACACCAGTCCATTGTGACTCTAGAGAACCCTTACTCTCATGACACCAGCTTTCAAAGTTATATTTTTTACTTGCAGTGCATATTTCAAGTTCACAGAATCTTACAGCATTTCTCCTTCCGTCACCATGTAATCCTTCTTGATGAGTGAGCTACTTTTTTTAAATGTATCCATACATATTTTTCACACCATCACCTATCACTCCCTTTGAATCCATGAAACCTTCGCATGTAACTTCTTGAGAGGCTGTGTGAAGGCACTCAATTGTGGTTCAGCTGTCAATCTACAAATATTAGCATTCCTACTGTACAGGAAGAAAGAGAAGTACACAAAAAAACCTTCATGCATGTATACAGAGGCTGAAACACATTAGGGCCATGTTCAGTTGTGAAAGTATCCACATTCCTTCATGCGGTTAAGCACTTTACATATAGTTCCCATATTTTAATGTATTTTGCATGTGTGAAATCCTTCTCATCTGAGGGATTATTTGGGATTTTTTATCTTTGCATATGCATATGAGAGAGAGAGAGCTTAAAGATATCCTTATTCCGCCTGCTCCTTTAGCAAATGCAACCTTCCATTCCAGCAAAATTACACAACAATCACACAGCAATCACTTCCAGCGGCTCTTTCAGTGGAGGAGTGTGAGGTAATCCAGGCAGAGTGCTGGGGGTTCAACTGAAAAGAGGAGGCTTCACTGGAAAATCGTGCAAGGGTCTTGTATCAGGGGCACAGTGCCCTCCTTTCAGCAGGCGAGCCTACACGTCTAATCTGCAGCATGGGAGCAAGACGAGCAAACGTGTGCACGGGAACAGCGAGAGCTTTTATAATCCTCGGTTCCTACAGTTTTTCTGGTTATGCATCAATGTCCGTCTTTGCACACCCAGCCTCATAATTAATGCAACTTCCTCTACATCGAGTTTAATGTAATTGCATGTGGGTCAGATCCCAAGCCTTTTCCAGTGGCGGCATGACTCCAGTGTAAGACAGTGCCTCATCCGGTTACTAAACACTTGTCAGGGCTCATCCGCACTTTTCCCTCCAATTGCAAACAAACACAGCATTGAAATTGCATCATATAACGCCTAAGCTGTGAGGGAAAGAATATTCATGCGCTCGTGGTCTTTCACTAATAAAGTCGTGACAAATGCGTCTCGCAGGGCTCGGCAGCAGAGGAGTGAACAGAGAGAGGGGAGGAGGAGGAGGAGGAGGGGAGGTTGCTGCTTTGCACCCTTCAAAGCTGTGAGCCACATTGATCACTCCGTTCTCGTTCTCACATGAATATTGAGCATTAGTCATGGTTCATGAACAAAGAGGCCGATTGCTCTGGAATTATGCTCTGAGAGACTTTTGGATGTCATAAAAGTATAAAGGCAATACTCTGGTAGTACCTTGAGAGACCATTTCCCAATTGAATCGTTATTCTTAAGCTCACAGTGATCACTGTGATTTCACTTGGTTTCATAAATACTTTATTAGCATTATTATTAGCAGTGTAATAGTTGTATCTGTCTTCCTCATGGGTTTCAACATTACAACAGTTTAAAACTCACAATTTGTATTTTGTAAAGTGTCGAAAGACTATTCATTATTTGATCAAACATGATGTCATCCCTCTGATTTTAGTGATTTTACTGACTTTACTCTGGCACCACCATGAGTTCACATTTTCAGACGTTGGTACTATTACAGATTATTTACTGTAATTATTATAGTTTGAAATGTGGCACAAACCCATGTTCCCTGACGATGTGTCCTACGACCCATTGATTTCTATTGTATAGCTTCATCATTCGGTGTAAATAAAAGTGAACTGTAAAACCAAATGTACTACTTCAGCTATGTTAGCATGTCATTATGCTAAATCACTAAACTAAGATGTTGAGCATGGTTAGCTTTGGCATTCTGGGAATGTAAGCATGCTGACGTTAGCATTTAAGCCATAGAACACTTGCCGATACTCACCCTCCTTTTTTAGAGCATGATTTTCGACAGGGCAGAATCATCTTAAGTCAAACACATCCCATTTCTGAACTTACTACTCATCGGAAATGAAAATGTGACCACCATTGTCATCCACCAAAATATCAGCCAGCTTCTTTGCTCACTTACTCACTTGTGACCTCTGCACTTATGCATTCAAGTAGCAAGTGTAAGAATATAAATTGTTACCGTAATAATTCTTTGCGAAATGTCTTCATTTCTGCATGCTGGCAGTTTAGATTTGTTTTGTTTTAGACAATCAAGACAAAACAATGTCTTAAATAATGTTTCTTCTTTGGTGTGTGTTGAAACTGAGTGTGTGTGTGTGTGTGTGTGTAGGGCAGTGTCATCAAATCACACAAATGCACACTGTAACGTAGAGACAGGCACTGAAAACAAATTCAACAAATATGACAATGTACACAAATAATACTGTATTTCAGCAATAATTAGAATACCCTACAAATACATGAAGATGTTGAACATCATCTCTATTGAATGGAAAGGAGTGACAACCAGACAGTTTGATGCAGATGAATACACACACACATAGACACACACACACACACACACACATAGACACACACACACACACACACACACACACACACACACACACACACACACACACACACACACACACACACACACACACACTTACACACACACACACACACACACACACACACATAGAGAAGAAACTTTGTGGTCCAAGTCTGAAAACAGACTGGATTCACTTTTCGGTGCGCCTGCTGTGTTGTCTTTTGAAGTTAGATGTTTATTTGATCGCATTATTAATAAGTTTGAATTAGTATCAAAACTATAAAATGTGAGCAATGTCTCAATATTTTAACTTTTATTTCTTTCAATGGAAAACGTAAAATCTAAAAAGCGTCTGTGCTGCTCTTGCCATTCCCCTTTTTATTTTTTGTTCTAAAGTATGTAGCTCATAAGGACTTTTTTCTTTACTATTGACATCATCATCATCTCTCCCCCACCTCTGTCTGTCGGTTGCTCCCTTTAAGCCTCCATCTCTTTAGCGTTGGCTATCTTTGCCAGGCAGTCGCCACATAATTTATTTAAGGCTGCCATATTCAAAGCTGAACGCATGCATAATGAATGACTCTTATCGTAAAGAATCACAGCGCAGGTTAGTTTCTCCCACAGAGATCTAAGGGCCGCGGTGTTTCTTCAACCTGGCAGGCGACTCAAGTATTTCTGTCAGTCACCAACAGGCAACAGAAATCTCTCTCTCTCTCGACAATATTAACATCTTAAGACACATAGCTACGCCCACATTTACTGCTTTCTTGACCGGTGGATCATTCCTGGAAGTTTTATTCATCTCTGCTGTCACATTAATGTTTTATCATGGCGACTGGTTAGTGCTTTTTCTTTCAATTCTACACACTTTTTGCTGGGGATTCCAATGCATATAAACATATACACGAAATGGTTGATCACAAGCTGTTCCAGTGGGTGTGTTTCGAGATTATCAGCTCATTGCCTTTAAGTATCAAATTAATTGCAGCATCATTGTGTATATTCCCTCGGGGACTGAGAGATTTAATTAGATATTCAATCTAAATGGCTTAACCAAGATGAAATATTCATGACTTAATGTAGAAATTCCTGTTGTGTCCCTCGGCGATGTTTTGTTTCATATCAAGTGAACACTTATTGATAAAGAACATATCACACATTTACATGTGTCTGTGTTGCCAGGAATCTTCCCAGCCATTTCATAGACATGTTGGGTGTAAGCACTCAGATCACTGATATATCCATTATGCTCAGTTACTCCAGTGCAACAGCAGAAAGTGTGTGTTCATATATTCAGTTTGAATCTACCCTGCGGACGTTATGGTGCATTAAACAAATGGTTCAAGTTTTGTTGTGGGAAATCCACTTTTTCAAATTAAAGTGGAGAGTTAAACAAGATTGATACATCTCTCATTTCTGTTTGTATTAAACTAAAGCTTAGCTTGGCATAACAACTGGAGGCTAGTTGCTTTGGTGGTGCTTTACAACACAGAACAATATGAAGATCCCATTAGACTTGTTCTTGGCCAGAAGATAAATGTTCTTATCTAAAGTGAATGATACAATATGTCTCCTTTAAAGTGCCAAAGACTAGAGCTGTGTTCTACAGTATATTTTGTTGACTTTTTTGTTGAATTTTGTTTCTAGCAGCTGTTCCTGCTACCCTCTGTCCGTTTGTCTCTCCCCCGCGAGCGCAATGCATGATGGTATATATTGCTTGGTTATTGACCATCGGTTGTACACTCTTTTTCCTGATGCATTATGGGAAAAAATGAGTGCACTTTAGAGGGAATTAAAACATTTCAGAACAAAATGGCGAACTCACTTTATAATTAACAGTGTGTGATTTCGGACACAACCTAGGTATTTTTTGTTATTATTTTAATTGAGAGTCCAAATGGCTGAAGTTGAAATTGTCCGTTTAAAGAGTAGTTGAGTCCACAAACTTTTACTTCAGCAAAATCTAAGTTAGTAACATCATTTTTCATCAAGTCAACACTTTCCACTCCCTGGTAATAAATCTTAAAATATGTTTGTTTATAAATTGCTCATGTCATGTGCTGTACAGGAATAGAAACATTTTTTTTTCTCCAGAGAGTAGATGCACTGCGGTGGGGGGGGGGTAAAGTTCTGTTCTGTCCCATCCTGTCGACTCTCAAGGTAAAAGACATGTTTTCCATCCGACTGGACTTGCACCTCATGGGTTGGTGTCAATTTCCCCGGCCCACTGAAGTGGTTGATCACGTAGAGATTGCATTCCTCCCCTGGAGATTTCACTATTATCATGGCTTTACACAATGAGGAGGATTGCACCCGGGCCCCCTGGGTTCGTCCTGACTCAGCTCACTGTGTTCAGACTCTATACTGTCGGTAGCTCTCCCGAGACAGAAGCTGGCCAAGTGCTCTTACTTGGCAGGCCTGTTGGTTGAACATTTTTTTACTGTATTAAAGTTTTGCCTGAAGGACTGAAGGGGAGTAAACTTATCGCAGACCAGGGGAGAGAAAGGCATTTACACTCAAAGACATCATGACTTGGTGCTTTATCGTCAGAGATAAGACACGGCAAACTGTATAAAGATACAACAATGCAATGGAAGGGATTTAAAAAAGATTAAAGGCTTAAAACTTCCGTGTTTCCCAGAAGTGTGTCAATTCAAATTAGGTCAATCGTACTTTAAGGATTATAAGAAGATGACAGTAGGTTTAGACTTGAGAATTTAAGAATACAAGTGTTAATTCCCTCTCAGGGTTTAGATGGCTGACTTAACCAATGTCTTCCTCTTCCCGGTTACCCAGGTGAATTTCCTGCGGATTACACATCCAGTGTGATCGCTTCATTTTTTTTCTCTGGTGTTGTATGTTCATCGTTGCCGGAGATGGTTGACTGCTCGAGTCACTTAAGGACGAGGGAACATGAGAAGGAATCCTAGCAGAGGAAAGAGAAATCTAACACACAAATACACAGACCTGATAGGAGGCCCAAAGGTGTCTGGTGTCACTTGCAGCAACTGACAGGGAGCTTTTCCACCAAAGACATGAATTCAACATGTAGGCATCTCTTTTCCCCTCCAATTTTAATTTTTTAATTAGGAAATTGACAAATACATAATGGATTCAGATTTGGTTTCCACAAAGATGCTTATGGTGAGCTGAAAGCTTCTGAATGCCTCAAAGAATTGCTTACCAGATTGTTGACTGTCATTGGCATCAGAGGTGCTGGGTGGAAATATGATATTAGCAGTTTGGCTAATAACTTTGAAATTGAAGATCAAATCATCACTAAGGTGTAAATCATTAAGATGTTGTTGATATCAGTGGGGATTGATTGATTCACAATATCAGCTTAGTTGTAATGTCTACAGGCAGATGGTGAATATGGAGATTCTGGGGTCAAGGGACAGGATTTGGGGGCTGGAAGTCTTCTGGTTTCAATTTGTAGTTTGACCGATCACATTTGCTCAGGTTTTGAGTGCCCACATTAGGTATAGATTCCATATTGAGAACAAAAGAGGAGGAACACATTGACCTAAATGCATCGGCTATCAGCTTTTTAACTTATCTGTATACATGCAGATAGCTGTTGACAAAGATTAGCCAAAATGTCATCTGGACCGAAACACCTACAAAAACACTGTTTGTGTTTTGTGTGGAGAAACGACAGACTCGTGTGACAGTGGATATCTACTGCCTACACTAGAAGTCCCAAAATATTCGCCATTGCCTCCAGAAGCTAATTGTCGTCAGATGGTAGAGGATGGGCATCAGACTGTCTTGTGCTTTGATAGAAAACATTTTAAAGTATTTTTAAGGATGGGTAATTTCACTCTTGCTTAAGTACTTTTTAGTCACAACATTCAAAAGTCAAAACCATAAAGGATAAAAACAGAAGTCACATAAGGACGTTATGATGAACTGTGAGAACACGGCAAATAATATTTAAAAAAAGAGCCGAGTCAGCAGCTGTGGCAGAGAAGAAGCTGCTGCTTAGTCTGCAGCATCATGGTGTGTGGCAGCCGGAGGGCAGAGCTCCATGTTCAAAGAGAAATGTTTACATTCATCGCCAGGGGGTTTGAGCAAAATGTTCCTGCAGTAACAGGGACGATGGTTTTAAGGCCGCACTCTTAGAACCACATTGATTTTCATACATTAGTTTCCATGACTGTGTCACCTTGTGATAGGAGGACTGCAAAACTTCTATAAAGGTTTTTTTTTATTATTACACACTTATACTGTGTTTTTTTACAAGAATATGTACTTTCATGTTTTTGGTTATGCTGTACTTGTAATATAATTAATAATATACATGATGTGTAGTTTAGGCTCAGGGATATGTGTTATGAAATATAATGTATGAATGTGCCTGCAGTAAAACGACACAGTTTACAATCTTATGACCCTTATGACCATAATGAGTACATCTTTGAGAGAACGAAGGAGGAGACCTGTGAGACCACAGCCTGGAAAGAAAATCCACTACAGACTGAACACGTAGGGCTTTGTCACTTTCACATCACAAACACACATGTCCTAACCCTAACCCTGAAACCAAGTTAATCCTGAAAAAGTATAGCCTCTCTCCGAAAGTCCCACCGGGATATAAAAACAAACACACAAACACACACACACTCACACACACGCAGGCAGTTCATGATGAGGTCGAAACAGTTATGATAATCTATGAAGTCAGTTAAGTCTCTTAAGATATTTTCAGAAGAGCTAAATATAGAGTGAGTGTCCACCAGGACCCACAAGGTCAAATTTAAGTGTGTCAGATTACGAGTTGGAACGAAAAAGTTCAATGTTTTCTGATGAGATGCAAAAACCTTGTACATCAAAGCCAAGCAGTACTCTGCAGCATCGTTAGCTATTCAGAGGGCTCCTCGGTTTTAACTGGACCATGACCAGGCCCTTGTCTGTTTTACTAAACTAAAACATAAAGAGATGATTGCAATTATACAGTGTAATTATACAGTAATGGTGTTGTACATGCTCTTTACTCATAATCTTTGATATCCACAGGAAATTACAGCATAATGCTCAAATGTCAACTTTAATCAGCTTCATGCCAACAGCAATAAACTTAGTTCATAATAAGCCTACATACATTTAGAATGACAAAACAACAGGTAAACAACATCAGAATACGTAATATGAATTAAGTCCAGTCATTGGAATAATTAATCTGAATTAATTACACTCAATTCCCTTCAGTATTCCTGGTAAAACTAATTAAATGTGGGGGTAACTGACATTATCCAAGTCTGTCAATTGATAGTGAAGTGCAGAGCCAGAATCAAACAGCTCTTGTAGTTCAATCCAGCTTTGGCACTGACAGATGCTTTAATGGTAAAATCCTATGTGCTTCCTAAAGTTTTCTGCTTCATGTTTCAAAGTCTCCAGTCTTGTTTTTAAAAGTTGCTGTTAAGTCTCCTCGCAAGCAGATCCATCATTTTAGTCATTTGCGACATCATGCAGTTCTGCTTCTCCTAGGATCCCCGTTGTGAGGCATCCTTTGTGTTTACGCTGAATGGCAAACCATTTTTTCTCCTAATATCCTGACATTTCACATATACCTTGGTCCAGTGGGGCTTTATGGCGCGTTCGCTCTCACTCTCATTGAAAAATTCTATTGAAAAATAGGTTTCTTATCAGGAAATTACTCTAATACAGAGTGATGTCCTTCACTTGTCTCTTTCCATTCTCTTGCTATGAATGCCTGCACCTTTCAGTCAGATAAGACTTGAAAAATTATAATGGCGTGAGAGAGTGAGATGCGCAGACTGCTTGTCTCCTCACACTGTGCCAGTCAAAGAAAAAACTCCAATCTGCTTTTCAAGGATAAAATGGGGAGAAAATCGTAGGAATTTTGGAAATCGCATTATATGATCCAGTTTTGTGCACAAAAAACCTGTGGTGATTGTGGTGGAGGGCAGGAGACATAATGGCTGGCTGGATTATGTAAAAAAAGGCAATGCTGCGTCCACATTCCTGCTCTGATTAGGTTTATGCACACAAAGCAAATTGATTGGATTTGATCTGGTTTTGTTTTTGTTACAACACTTGTCATCACCTATACGTGAGCTGCATCTACCTACATATACCTGACATTGATTGGCTTGTAGTGTGTTTCGTGTAAATTTGGCTATTGCTAACCTTTTTTGATAGCATGTGTCGGAACAAAACATAAAACTAAACGAAGATTCACATAAGATCCACACAAACAGACTAGAGAAAGAGTCGGTTTTTTTTTTGTTGTGTCTGCAGTCGCTGCAAACCTTTTCATCTCCCGGACCTTTACCACACCAACACATTGTCACATGCAGCACCACAGCCACCAACCAGATAGATTGATAATGCAAAAGGCTGTCCTCCAAGCATGACATGAAATGTACGACATGTTCAATTTAAAGGTGCACGACAGATTCCATCTGGTCGTGTCTCAGTGTGTCGAGCACAGGTAAGCGACCTCTGTGCCACTATCATTGCAGAGGAACAACACAGGAGGGGGGAGCTGCAAAAAAAAGCACAATCTGCTGGGCTCTGGTTGCCAAAAGGGGCGTGACCAGCCTCAGCATGTGGCATTCCAAGCATGGCTGCTGCAGATCTTTCGAGATACAGAAGCCGTGACAGAAGAAAGTGATGCTGGCTGTCGCTGATAAACCCTGATTGCTGTTGGATCTCAGCAGGATTGAGTAAACTCATCCTAAATAGCTGAACATTGTCACAGAGTGAGTCTACTTTCAATAAACTGTATGCTCGGAATCAAACAAGAAACCATGGGCTGGAATTACTTCAGCAGGTATCACAATACCTGATTCCCTTTGAAGATCAGATATCGTATCCCACAGCAAGGCCCGCTAATGTAGTCTGTGTGAATGTGTGTGTTCGATGTGATTCTTCAGCTAAGGGAAGGAATGCTGAAAGGCCGAGGTGTGGATGTGCTGGGGGTCCAGATGAGCCAATACAGCTTTGATTGAGGACGCTATTGAATCACGCTCTTGGGACTCGCCTCTTCTAAAGTGTCTTTGAGAGCAACACTCGTAGAAACAGCTACTTGTAACAAAAGTCTTCCCTTTCAAATCACGTTGCTGTGAATGGACAGAATTAAAACACATTACTATATATAAATATTACAATTTGTCAATATTATCGACTTAATTTCAAGGGGTTTATAAAGATGAACAACTTGGTGCTTCCTAAACATTAAGATCGCTCCCTAGAGGTTGGCTAAAGTATAGGCGATAAACCCTGCCTCCTCCATGTGGATGGAACATGAACCAAACAAGAAAGCCAAAGTACATATTAAATAAATTTTTCTGAAAGACGGTTTCTGTTATTGTTTCATTTTTTCCAGTGTTAGGTTCTATTTGATTATTTGATTAAAATGGGAAGAAACATCATTTTCGGCAGAACCTTGATACCTTGACTACACATCACGAATACTACTGCACAGACTCTGGCTCTGACTGACGTCTAAACTGCAAGATGGCAGCACTCTCGCTCTCGCCAAAACTTTGCAGGAGATTTTGGAGATGTAGCATCCATCTGTATATACAGCCAGTCTAAACCTGCAGGCTGGCAGAGCCTTTCTGTGTGAATTTTGCATCTTCTCCAGGTGCCTGTTGGGGGTTTTCTGCAGATCCACATTCCAAACACATTTATGTTTGGTTGACCGGCGACTCTAAATTACCTTTAGGCTTGAATGTTAAATGGATGGATACGTTTTCTCATTATGATGCTATTAGGCGCTCATGTTTTCCCGAAACAAGTGCCGAACTCAGATTTGTACCAGCCCTGGATACAGTTATTATGCAGCTTTCTTTATATATAAGACGTGGAACCGGAACTATTTCAAAATTTATGCCCTGTGTAGGCTGGTTTTTTAATCGTCGGCACCAAGGCCTTTTTCTGACCTGTTTTTCCATTTTTCACTTTGACTTAAACACCAGGAGTGAGGTAGTAGGGTACGCTGAACATCGCCAAGGGCCTCCTGCATCCAGGCCCCCCAATACCATCTGGGTGTGATTTTGAAGTGTGTAGTGAGGAGCATTCATTCTGTTTTCAGAGCATGAGGGTCAGTTTGCTGACAAAACACAGGTTTTCCATTACACTCAGTCTGAGCTGCTGCCGCCAGCGGTGGGATATTCGGAAAGTGGGAGTCATATCTGTCAGAATGCAGGCTGTCCCAGACCTAACAACACTCAGCTGACCCAATAATGTCAGCCAGAAGAGAGGAATTGACCCAAAAAAAATTACCGTAGGGAGGAGATCTGAGATAGGAAATATGGCATGCAGAAAATGGCCTGTGCTTTTCTTTTTCTTTCAAACTAGAGATTGCAAAGAAAGAGACTGAGAGACAAAAGTTTCATAAGAATGAAACTCCATCGAGCTTAATAGCTTATTAGTCCATAAAATACAGCCTTGTTAAAGGACCACTATGATTTTTTCCGGGGAAATATATTTTTCCACCTGACTGAAAGTCTGACAACTAATAGATGGCTTTTTTTTTCATCGGTGTGAGTTCAGAGAGTTGAATTGGAAACTTTTGTTAAGTTTTAAATCAACTTTACTGGTGGACCAACTGTTTCAAAAGCAAGCTTATACATCCAGTGATTGTTTTTTTTTTTCATTGTGCAGTTTTACTGAGATGCCGCAAAGGACAAACAACGGAATTCAAAGACAAAAATACATATACAGAACAATTAGTGTAAAAATCATGTACCAGTCTAATTAATCTGGGAAGGGGTCATGTCTCCAAATGGTTAAGAACCACTGTTTATACAAGACAAATGAGGACTGAGAGCTTATTGCATGGGTCAAATATCAGTTCTTAGTTCAGCATGATCAGTCAAGTGTCTTGCGGACAGTGTACCAATGTTCTTTAAGAGCCTTATCAAAGTCTTTTAGCAGGGTTGTATTCTGAAGAGATGGCAACACACTGAGTCTAATCAAAGATTCCGATTGAAATCGTATTGTTCCAACCATGTATACTGGTATAATTAGAAATGCTCAAAACATACCATAAGATCTCTTCTGTTAAATCAGAATTAGTTGTCAGTCATGTTAACTACCAATTCCAGAATCTGATCATATTTATCCAGGCCAGCAAAAGACAGGGCTGAAGTCAGCTTGAACCAAAAGCAGATTCAAATGGCAAGGCAATTATGGTTTTTGAGATTTAATTTAACTGGCTGGTGGAAGGAGAGGAAACAAACTAGCAAAAGTTCAAACAGAAAACCAACAGGAAAAACCTGAGAATAAAAAAGGAAATAATGGACTCAAAGTGCAAAAGAACATAAAAATCCCTAAAACTAATACATAAAACCAAAGTTCTAACAGAAGGGGAAAAACCTCCAAAATGATAAATCAAAAGTCAACAACAAAACCCAGCATAAATAAATATGAAGTCTCCTCAAAAGGTCCAAACACAAAAAGTCCTTCAAAAGTTCAACAAAAGGGCAGAATCATAACAAGTCACGTTTGTTTTTTTAACCAGGCTAATTGTTTGATTTCACTCGATCTGCCACTTTAGTGCAAAATGCACATCCCTTACATTCAGTAGGTAAATAGTCTGTATATGGATCCACAGTAAATCCCTGATAAAGATGTTTATGTAACTAAATCTGCCCACTCGCAACCTCTTCAAGTCCCATCTTCAGCATGCACTGTTCTGTGAAGTGGCAGATGGATAGTGAGGATCCAGATAAGTACAAAATGAAAGATTGACTATGATGTGTTCTCGCAGGGTGAACTGACAGACCCTGCTTGATCCATCAGACTCTGATATTTTAGGTTAAAATAATGAGAAAACATGTAAACAGTATTCAATACAATAGCTGTTGAGTGTCCTCCTCAGAGCCGGGGTCATTTTGCGGGTGAAAGTGTGTGTGTGTGTGTGCGTGTATTTTTGCTCAAGTGTCTGTGGGCTGCCAGCTTCTGTTCATTCCGTAGGTGGTGCTTTGCTTCACAGTGGCCGTCAGATGTTTGGGTTAAAAGGGCTCAATACATTCATTACTGATTATCTGAAACCTTTCATCTGGTTAACGTGACCCTCTGCACTTCACAATCATCCAAACAAGTCGAGAATATCTGAAAGCGGGAGTAGAGCGGGATAAATTAAACTTAACTCGTCAATAGATGGCCCTGATAACCATTTAAAATGACCTGCAGGTAGATTGGCTTAAAATATCTATAAAGCCCATTATGCTCTTAGAGCCTGAGTTATTCTTGTTTTGTATGGTAAGAGATATGGATCATGGACACGGAGCACTTTAACAATCATCTCAAAGGAAAGCAGGACATGAATAAAGTATGTAAATGGGCGTGTCTGTACATTTAAGATTGAAACAGGAACATAATTAAAACCAGGATAAAAACCCAGAAATTAAATTAACTTACATATTTTGATTCCCCCTTATATCCTGATGTTCTCCGCAACAGGTATTCACACTAAACAAAGGATGAAAATCACCAAGGATCCTCTTCCTCATGTCACTGCACGACCGGTCGTCACTTACTGTTTGTCCAATGTTTTTTCAGAAGGTGACTCATCTCATCTCTCTTTTTAATAAAAGGCTGCTGATTGACTGTGTGTTCAGTGTCCATGATGTAACATGAAGCAAAACTTAGAAGTAAACACGGCCGATTGATCCAGCTCTAAATCTGAGATTCACTTCCCCGCTTCATTTCATCAATCCTGCAATGCGTCTGTTGCACCACCCTTTCATCCTCTCTCTCCGTCCCACTCCAGCAGAATGAATCAGAATAGAGAAACAGTTACTCACCCAAATAATCAAAGACTCATGAGATGTTGCAGTCTAGCAAGTCTAGATCTGTGACGGTGGCAACACTTTGACTTTCAACAAGAGAGGAGAATAGTTATACCAGTCCAGACACGTTCTCCAGTGTCTGGACCACAGATCCATGTCGGCGTCCACATGGGACTCACTTACTCTTAAGATGATAAAATAATGGACTGTTGATGAAAGGCATATTGAGCTTAACATTTCATATCAGAACTGGTCATGTCTTGTCTATTTCAAGCTGTTTCCGACACAGACAGATTCTGTGGTCTAATCGACCAGAGAGGACAAGTAAATCTGGCGACAGCACACATGGTGATAGGTATGATTAAAGTAAAGTTGCTAGGCAACCATGAAAATCCGGCGGGGAACATAAATTCTTGTGTTTTGTGCCAAACAGAAATGGACAATCACAGCACACTCAAAAAAAGTATGCTGTGATTGTGGTGCCAAAATATACACACATGGATTGTAATGAACAGCAGCGTTCATTCATCTTTATTCACAGGTCTCTTTAATCAGCTGACTGAGGGGGATCCAACCAGATGTCCCCATGATCTAAAGCAGCCAATCATGTTGATACTGGCAAACCTTAAATCCTTCTCTTTCGCTGTCAGCTGTCATTTCAGTGACTCACTGTGGCCCTCCCTCCATCCTATTCACCGCCGGTCTCCAGAGTGCACTCTTCATCCCATTCAGATGTTCATCTTCTTTTTTCTCTCCATCACCATGGCCACCGTTGTTTAGACCAACTGACCCAGATTGTAACTCACACTCGCTTACATTTCTAGACAAACAATATATGTGCAGTGAAAGGTGTATATTATACACATATACAGTATTTTTTAAATTACATTTTTTTCTTTTAATCAATCAATCAATCAAATTTTATTTGCATTGACCATATTCACAAATTTGAAGATGTCTCAATTCTATTCTATTGCCTTCTTATTTCTCTTCTCTTGTCTACCTCATTGTGCCTCATCTGCTTCTGTTACAAGTGAATTTCCCCAGTGTGGGATCAATAAAGCTGTATCTTATCTTACGTACATTTTGTTGGTTCCTGACAGGAAGGATAAGGATAACAACTATCACACACAATGTAGCCGGCTTCGGTGCTAACGTGCCCTGCTAGCTGCTGTGCAAGGCTCAAGGTGCACTGGACATTAAATCCACAACCAAATGAACACAGGCACCAGGTTCACCAACTACTAACTTTGCTGTTGAATGGCACAGCCTGTGTTTCCTGTAACTTTATTTCATTGGCTAGAGTTTGCATTAAGCAGCCTATTTGTTTGTCTGGCTCAAACTCTACCGCTCGCAGCGAAACCAAAGGGAAGCGACAGAACCACAATGCAGCTGGGCAGAGCACGACGCCCCCCCCCATGCAAATTGAATGAGTTTCCGCTGAGGCCTCACTGAATGAGAGTGCTGCATAAGGGAATTTGATCCAATCAGCCATGATATCCATATCGTACCTTTTAAGTTGCTCAACCATCCTAGAGTTTGTTCCCCTGCCCTAGATGTGAGCAGCTCTGCATCACCATTTCCGATGACTCATGTCCATAAAATTACACAGTGGAATATGGACAGATATCAGCATTATAGTGAGTGGGGGAGGGAACACTGAACTACCTCCCTTGGTCAGCAACTTTTCTGTGTCATGTGTGCATTGTGTAAGCATTCTAGGATAAAACATACATACTTCTCCTTGGGAGAGAATGGGGGACGTCTTGGGGCAATTTAATATTTATTTGCAGCAGGAGATATACAGCGGTCAAAGCAGACGAACAGACCCTTTAGAATAGTTTTAATGGTAAAAAGAAATCAGCAAGCGTTCCCTCTCTCCTTGAGTTATCCCATCTAACTCCGCTCCTGGCTACTCCATGTTCCTCTTAACGGCGCTTGCAACACTCCCCGTCCGTCTCCATATGCTGCTTTTGATTACTTCAACAACCCATTAAACACTCACACAAAACACCAACACACACACTTGCGCGCCGCCAAGCGCTGCAGCTCACAGCTGTTTTTGTGCAAAGTGGGTGTGAACAATGGTCAGGTCAATGATTTGTCCTGCTGACCATCAGCCATTTTTTATTCATTCTATTTCTGGACACTGTCACTCCAGAGGATACGCTGATTAGTTTTCACCTTCAAAAACCAATCAGATTCAGTCAGTAAATAATATTGAGTGAACTCGCTTTGAAATGTGTGTGTGTGTGTGTGTGTGTGTGTGTGTGTGTGAGATTCGCTTCGTAAACATGTGTTATTGTCATCATCATCATTGCCTTTGCAGTCATCATAATTGTCACCGTCATTATCACCTCTCTATGATTCATTACCTTCTTCGTCTTTATATGTACTATACTGGTAGTAAAGTGCAGTAGTGGCAGATCCTCTGATTGAGATTTATGACCAGGGAAGCAATAATTATGACTCCATTACACAGAGAGCAACTGCTGGTACATGTTACTCTACGCATCCACATGTTCCCTGAGTCCAAATAGAAATCCAGTGGCCCTCATCCAGTCTGCAGCAACTGCTTTCAGTTATTTAATGGCAAGGACAAGTGATTGGTGTGTTTTAAAACTCTCATGAAATCAGTGCAATTTGTTTAAAAGAGGTGATTTAGAATTAAAAATAGTTTTTAAATGGAGCATTATAGGAACTGTAAAAAAAAAACACGTCTGCCCAACACTGAGCTATCAGCAGCTCATCTCACTTCCCTCTGAGATCTGATCAACTGGGAGATGCAGCACCTTAAGGTATTAGAAAGAAAAGTCAAAGAGTAATGGTTCATAATCAGGTGGCATCTTAAACACAATACAGAAAATAGTCTATTACTGACAAAAGGATACTCTTCCTTGAGTGTTCATATTTACCATCCCTATTAATAATTAATTTAACATTCTCAATTATGAGATCCTTCATCTTACATAGTATCTTAGCAAATATATGCTTCTGTACTCTGATTACATTGCACATGTCTGGCATCTGTACACGTCATTAGCAAGTGTTTGCACAGAATACACAATGGCTTGCACACAAAGTCCTGCTCTCCCCTGACAGTGTTTATAGAAGCACGCCCAGCATGTGTCTGTTTTAAATTTCATTTCTGCTGCACTGTGAACAAAAAGGCTGAGGCTGCTTGAACTTGGTAGTTCTCACTTCCACTTCACAACCTCGTACTTCAGTCACTCTGACGACAACTCATTCAAGGGTGGCTTTGTTTGATGTGACGCAGACGGATCACTGTTGTCTATTTGCATGTGTCTCAGTGTTACGCAGGCGGGTCTCGGGGGGCAAGTGAGCAGCTGGAGATGCACAGCCTGCTGGACTCTTTTCGCTTTGAGGTACAGGCTCCATAAAAAAACGCTATCACTGCTCCCCAACGCTGAGCCTGGCTGTTGACTCTGAATATAATACCACCTGTCATGAGAGTGACATGGCTGGTCCGCTCCCAGCTCCTGCCCACCTACAACACCTCAGCTGTCATATACAGGGGGGCTATATGCCAGGGACACCTTTGGATTAATGATGTTTTAAACCAAGGCTCCAATCACAGACATCATTATAAAATGTGTAGCGAGAAATGCACAAACTCTGCTCTTTAGCAGTTATTTGTTTTCTGTTTGTTTTTTTGCCTGGCTTTGCAACTTGGTCATGGAGCAGAAGCTATAATCTGCTTGGCAGCACAGTCAGCAAAGGCAACTAACAACCTGGGGCTGTTTGGCATGCGCCTGTCCCAGCTTGTGACGGGCAAAACCTCTCAATTTTGCATCTCACAGCTAAACTCATCAAGGCTGTTGTGACCATTGCAAACTGCGTTCAGGCAACTCAAACGCAGAAGTGAATTCCCAACACACTGATGATGTGCTTACAGCCTCTTCCTCCCTTGACACCTACTAAGGACATTATTCATACTTTTATGTTTGTCTTCAATGTCACATGAAGGGTAAAGACAACATTTTCACTTGGCTAACAAAGGCTATACTGAGTCTATATTATTTATCATATATGCAGACTCAGGTGGCTGGTTATTGTCCTTTATTGGTGTCAGCAGGTCGTGTTCTTAACAGGTTCAGATGCTGAATACAGCAAGTGCCCAGGAAGTGTATGTCTGCTGTCTTTAGAAGCATCAGAAGTGGATATTAAGGATTGAATTTTCAGAACTATAGTGTAGCTCAAATATTCATCATTGACCATTTTAAGTAGGACCAGAAGGGCACTCAGTAGAGCCGCACCTCCACCAAGATCCATGAAACAACATTAAAATTCACTAGATCCAAATTTCACACACTCAGTTCCCTAAGTATTTCCGATTTTTCTTCTTCTAGATACATGTATTATGTTGAAAAATACCTGGATTCGCCTCCCGATCGAGATCTGTGCCGAATTCAATAGGTTCTTTAGACCAGGATGAAAAAAAATTTGGTTTTTGTGTAATCTTGCTTACAAACAAACAAACCAACCAACAAACTGACAGCGGTGAAAACCTATCCTCCTTGGCAGAGTTAATTTGCATGGAGACGATCTGAACAGCCCTAACCCTACCTGTCTGAACTCTGTCCACTGATCAGATGCTGGACACCTCAGCGTACATTTCCATGTCTAAGCTCAAGTGTGGGCCTCTGAACCTTCGATGCAGATGGTTTGAACTTGTCTCACAGTGTTTTAACACTGGACTCTGTGAAACTGAGAGCGATCACTGCATTAGTCATGCCTGGGAGCCTGGGTGCTATGTACTGACAGGCCTAACACGAGGTTAGCCTCGAATCCACTATTAATGGATGAGGGAGGCGCTGACCCTGACTGGCCTCTTCTTATGCATGCATAGTGGTAGGTCAGCAGATCTTCTGTATGTGTGGTAAGTTGCCAGCGTGTTCTTTTTTTGCAGTAGTTTGCTGGAATCATCCCAAAGAAAATCCTGTTACAGGGAGAGTTTAGAAGGTAGATACAAATATTTGATATGTGATAAATGCTGGGTAGAGCCCACTAATGAGTGACCATGCGGAACATCACTGGTATATCTGCTGACTGGAGAAAGAGTCCAGCTGTGCTAATGGGTAACAAGTCATAATGGTTGAGCTGGCAAATCCCGACTGGCAGAGTAAACGTTTGCAAAACTGCTCAGAGGCAACTAATTGAGCTGTTAAGCTAATTAGCTTGATTTTTGACCAAGTAGACGTCTCCTCCTGGAACAAAGTAAGGTTGTTATTGTTATTTATGATGCAAACCTATGAGGATTAGCATGTGTTTAAATGCAACATCAAAGATAATGGTTTTTGCTAAGATAATAATACTCAAACACTGCCACGTTAGAAATCACAGTTTCCTTTGCTACAATAACTGCTTAAACGGTGTAATTGAAAATCGGTCGTTTATCACTATCTTGGCGAATCTATTGCAGCAGGAGCAACACGTCAAGCGTATCATTGAGGCCAAATTTACAGTTTACATTCTGCAGTCAACTCTCTGCTATGATTAAACTAATGTTTCTCCCATCGTCTGTCATCTTTTAGTTGAATAATTTAGCACGGTCAAATTAGAATGTATGTATCGGCCATGAATTAAACATGACCAGTAATTCAAGCAGGAAATGGGCCCTGATTTGCCAAGGTGTGTAGTGACATCCCAATATGCGGCTAAATGACTCACCAAAGCAGATTTGAGAAATAGCTGTAAAAACACATAAAATATGCATGTTAGAAGGGATATTATTAGATCACAGATGTTCTATTCAGTCTACACAAAGGTAACCCACGGTAACCACCAGAGAACCAGCGCTCACACCAACCGTGCTCAGTCAGTGTTAGTTTGCAAACAGCCAGAGGAGAAGCTGGAGAAATACAAACGCTGATGGGATGCGAAGGGAGTGTTTCTAAAAATTATTTATGGTTCTTTCACCTTGACAGATTCATTCAGTTATAAATTCTGCAGTTTTTTTTCTTTCTTTCTTGTGAAGGCTAGAGCGAACGTGGAAAGTTAATCTGCAGTGGCCTTTTGGTGGTGATGAGAGAGACAGTTTTAAACTGCAGTGTGCGAGGTTTTCATCGCCGCGTGAAAGCTCCCCTCGTTTTTAACTATCATGCTAATTGTGAGCTTTGGACCAAAATGAAGTGAAGCAGGCAGTTTTGCCCACAGGATGTGAAGCAGCCTTCTTGACAATCTGTTCCAAATCTGAGAACTCCTTTTAACCCCTCTCCTCTCCTCTCCTCTCCCCCCTCCTCTCTCCTCTCCTCTCCCCCCTCCTCTCCCCCCTCCTCTCTCCTCTACTCCCCCCTCCTCTCTCCTCTCCTCTCCTCCTCTCCTCTAAGCCTGCCCTAAGCCCCAGCATCGACCAAACACAGGACATGTGTAGATCACATCTCAGACTATTTAAAATATCATCTTAAACACAGCCGATGCATTTATATGTCTTGATCTTCAGCTCGGTCAGCATCGACTGATCTGAATAAAACGCAACCCATTCCTTCTTCATTAGCAGTGACGGATATCATCAGAGGCTGGAGTATTGATTGTGCCGTGTAGTTGTTCATAAGCTAAATGAGCTGTCTTTGTCTCAGCAAGTGGATACAGCTAAATTATGTCATGATGCTATTGAATTGTTTATTTTTGTGTTGTGGTTCTCTACATTTGGATAAGCCCACCAGCAGGGCGGGGATATAAGAGAGAAAACACAGTATTGTGCAAATAAATCGACTCTTCGATTGTGGTAACTGCTCATATCTGGCGTGTGCATTTGACAAAATCGTTGTAATAAAGTCATATGTGAATAAAAAAATAAATGATTGTTATGATGTTTAATGCAGCAGATACCTAATGCAGAAAGAATGCGGTTACTCCAACTCAATAAACACTCAGAAGCAGAAGCTGAACACCTCCATTCAGGACAAACAATACTTGGTACACTCAGTAATGAATTGAGACCTCGCTCTGTGGCTCCTGTCATCAGGTAATGCTCGAGTGAAGCCCCGCTAACAAGTCTGCTTTGAAACAGGTCAGACGGAAAACAAATAATTCCTTTGTCTGTTTATGACTGGATGAGAGTTAAAACCTAGTGTGTGTGTGTGTGTGTGTGTGTGTGTTAGAGGGTTACACTGTAAGATTAAGGGGTTTAGTAGAGTGTGATCGACCCTCCTCCTGCAAGTCAGAAGAAGGGAAGAGGGTCAACTCAGGTCATATTAGATAGAGTTTCTTCAGGTGTATCACCATTCACTGTAAATCTCAACCACCGAATACCCTTTTATAGCATGTACTGTATCTACTTCCCCTCCTATAAAAGGAGACTTCAATTGTAAATTTATTCTCTAGGATACAAGGGCAGTAAAGGAGTAACCTGCACTTTAGCCTGGTTATAGTTTTATTTTTCATTTTTCTTCCCTATATTTTACCTGGGAATCCTGTTGAGATGATCGGGAGATAACAAGAGGGACCTGGCCAGGATGTCAGCTGTACAATCAGTAGGAAAAGGGTTAAATGTTGAAAAACGTCCCGTCTTGCAATGAATAAAAATCCGGCCAATCTGTATATCTTTTTTTATAATCTTGCTTAAAACCAAACAACAACAACAACAACACATGGACCGGAGCAAAAACATGACCTCATATGCAGAAGGAATAAATACTGCATACGTGACAACCATGTTTCATTCATCAATTTTAGGTCTCTACCAGGTGAACTACTGTGCTCCAATTTTCTTTTTTCAATATTTTTGATTCAATGTAAACAATTATATATATTTGTAGATTATGTCAAATAATATAGACCAATTTAAAATATCACGGTAAACTAAAGAATTATAGCTGATGAGTCTGCTGTGTTTTTACAACGTGTTTGATGGAAAACCCCATAAAGTCAACAGCACAGCTTTAAATAACATTATTTATCCTGATGACACATTCAACTATTTCAATCAAAATCATCAGTTCAGGCATTAGTTGTCATTTGGGGCCATTTGCTCTATGCTGTCTCACCCGACTGACATGTGTCACTTTATTGTAAAACTTAACTACAGGTCGTAAAAATCTACAAGCAAGGATTAATGTGGCATCATATTTTATGGGAGGGCAGTGTCAGGGGATGCTGAGGCTTTTAAAATGCCACATCAGTTGCAGCAGCAAGAGACACAACACTACACTTGGGTGAAAAGTGTGGTGTCAAGGAGACGGTCCTACCTTGGCAAAAACAACAACATCACCCTTCTTAGCATATTCCCCTAAAATAAATATGTCCTGCTTAAGAAGCTGTGGGAGTTATCATTTTGTCCATGAGGAACAAAGGAGGATTGTGTACAGCTTTCATAGAAACACAAATTAAATGCAAAGTCCACAACAGGAGGAGGTTGAATGGGGTCAATAAAACATTGGACTTTGATACAGCAATAAGTGCACTAATGATCTGATTAGGAGACGTTGCATGCAGTGGCTTTATTATATGTAATGCAGACAAAATACTGAGTAAGATGCACTGTGAGCATGCACGTGCTTTGCATTAGTCACATTTTCATGACTCAACATGCTAAGAAGCAAAAAACGAGGATTTTAGGAATGGTCTCCAGCATCATTGCAGTTCGGATGAAATATGTGTAGCTTAAAGCCTTATGTCTCCGGCAGCCATGACAAATGAATAACTCTAATCATATGTCTCCCAACTCTAAGTCTCATGAATCATGCTGCATGAACAGATTAATAGCTCATAAATCTTATGAGGAACATTATATCTCTGCAATTAGAACAGTCAAGCTGCAGCAGCAGCCTCATGGTATATTCAAAATGTTTGGTGAGTATTAAAGTGAAAAAGACCAGTGGGGAATAAAGAGCTGAGCGTAAGGGAGAGAGTCATCCTCTCTAAAGAAATACTGTACATCACAATAGTCGAGAGGGGCTTTGGTAATGACAGAGAAAATACCAGGGGGGGAAATTACAGCACTTGATGTGAATGATGCACTAGTTCTGTAAAAATGTTGAGAATCCCTGTCCACTTACGGATGATGGCTGGGGTTTGAGGATGTGGCCATTACACTCCTTTATCCCCACAGAATACAGCTTCATAAAAGCTCAATCTACCATTGAATGACAGACAAAAAGGGATGAAGAAAAAAGGCTCAGGCCTCAGCATCCGAGCTACAAAGTTATACAACACAATTAGCGCACAAAGAGAGAAAGATGCAGAAATTGAGTTTTCATATCCTCCTGACTATCTGGCCTTTATTTACTAATTCCAGAAGTCTCTCAATATGTGAATGTTGATCGGATATCTTGAGTTCATCTTATCGGCGTAACACTGGCGATTGTCATCAGTGTGTTCACGACAATGGATGCATTACTGACAATGGCGATGAAATCTGACTCCCCAGTTTAACTTTGAATAAACTGGTGAAAAGCTGTTTGTGCGGCAGCGGTGGTGCAGCTTCCGGGTTCTGTGGAGTGAATCCTGCAGCAGGTCGTTTGTTGCCACGGCTTAACTACTGCAAGCCACTTTTACAGCTCCACCACAGGCCAAGCAAAAAGCCCATTCCAAACAGGTAGGTTTAGAACATGCACTACAGTCTGAGATATTCCTTGGGGTGCTGGAGGGAAGTGGTGTATTAAGCAACATGAGAATTAAAATGCTCCTGTGAAGTGTCCGTAAGCCTAAATGTCTGCTACCCGATGGTTAATTCCAGGAGCTTACCATTTCTATTGATCCTCTTGAGATGGTGCTACCCCTTTGGGGTCCCCCTGTGGTAAATCAAAATGATTGGTCAGTTTTTGGAAAGTCACTGTCTAGACAACACTGTGACAAATATCCAGAAGGTAAGCCATCACCGCACCGATCTGGACTTTATGCCAGTCGGCAGACTCACGGAAGCTTCTCCTCAGTGAATGACTGATGAAACTCCGGACTCTCAGACTGAGTGACAAGATTCTCTGGTCTGGTGAAACCGAGAATGAAATCCCGGGGCCTCGACTCCCATGTCATGCCGGGAGGAAACTCACCAGTTATGCAATAGTGACCCAGCGGCATGGTGGCAGGGGTACCGTGCTGTGGGGGTGCTGACTGCTCACCGAGATGAGGTGAACGCTGAACGAAGCAAAGTAGAGATATCTGCTGAATACAAACCCGATCCAGAGAGCTCGGGACCTATGGGCTGGACTGAAGATTCAGTTACATAATAACCATGTTTAGGTCAGGGAATGAGCGTGGTCACTGATGAAAGAAACACAAGTTCACTCACTAAAGTCCAACGTTTTGTTGTCCAACCCCCCTCCCATGCAGCTACTTTCTCAACACATATACGTCAAGTTCGATTGCTTTCCTCCTCTCTACCCGGCACTGGCAGATATTATTGATTGTCAGGCTTGGCATTTTTTTTTTTATGCGAAGTCCACAAAACACAAAGCAAAACATTGGAGGTGATGTGACCCTATGTTGTCCCTTTTTGCTCCACTGGAAATAAGATAATGATTTTTTTTGGTTTTCACCCTTGGTAATACATTATTCAGGTCAGCGTCGGTCATCCGCTTCTCATTACTCCAGCTGAGTATCTCAGTCGTGTGTGTTTTCGTGCATGTATGGCCAGACTGTATCTCTACACATGCAGCAGCCCACATTTGCACATACAAGTCCGAGTGGAAATCCAATAAAATGAGGGCACTTGTATTTTTTTTATCAGACCTCTTTTGTTACGTGTTCTCATTTCACTGTAAGTTTGTAGCTGTACGAGAGGTGAGATTGAATTTGCCCCCCTTCACTCTCCTATTTATTGTGTTAGGCCAGAGCCTGTGCAGAACACCCACACTGAATAACAAATAAATGAAATGCGCTCCACATGTTTTTCCAGTGAAACCGAGAAAACTGGCCCTCAATGTGAAACTGCAGCGGTGGCCGTTGTCACATAATGAAACAGTTGCACTGCAGGGTTAAACTATTGTGTTAGAGTGAATATTGAATACACTATCTCCCACCTCTGTCCTCGCCCACATAACTCAGGCCTTTCCCAAGGCCTAAGCTGCTTTCAGACATGCACTGAACTCCGCAGATCCTCTGTATTTTCTCTCGAGGCGGCGCATATCATATCATCAGTTACAGGTCACCTCTAAAAACATGTCCTACATTCTGCATCATGTGGAAACTCCCATTATTCTTTTTGCAACAAATGAAACCACAGACCTACTTTTGCTTTATACTTTGTCTCTTGTATAGTGTTTCATCGCACTGGGAAAAGAGGCGATGCCATTCCTCATCTGTAAACAGCACAGATACCTTCTGCTGTATCCTCTCTGCACCCGAACTCTATTCTGCCTCTGATAATCACCTAGCATTGGGATAATGAAGATGTAGCGAGACACTCTCAATGCCAAGAGCACTGGCTACTAAACAGAGCCCTGACTGGAGTTTATAAGGGCCCTACCACGCTAGTGAATATTCATGGTGTTTTTGGAGCATAGACTTTGAATTTTTTTTCACAGTATTTCCGTACAATCAACACAAAAGGACTAATTTCCACAGAGGCAACCTACCCCACATCTTATCAAAACGCAAAACATGTACAGACAAGTCACAATTCACTGTGGCAATTTATTTCTAGTTGCAATGGCAGAGGCTACGAAGCTCCCACTGAATCGGGCCCTTCTCCATTTAAGTGTTCTGTACCTCGGCCCGGATGGCAGCTATGTAAGGTTGTGATTAAGGGGGTGGTCTGTGTTGTCTGCTGTGGTGAGTGCTGGGCGCGTAATGGCTCTGTCGTTCCGGTCTCTGATTTTAGGGTGTTTGGAAGACCGATGATTTTTCGAAGTGGTGTGTGTGATGCTGGTGAGTTTTTTTTTTATGTTGGTGAAAGGGAGCAAGTTGTAGGAACAGGTGGGGCCTTGCAGCAGGACGGGTTGGACCATGCTTTTGTCAAGTGGCAACAGGAGGTGGGAGGCAACGGACGGGGCTCTCAGTTCACGGCTTATATGAAGTCTTTGTGAATTGTCGATTGAAGCTGAGTTCATTGTCAATATTGTCTCGGGCTTCAGAGCAAAACAGAGTGGAGCACTTTATAAATGGGCTCAATCCACAGAAACCGCAAGTAGGTCTTTTTTTTTACAGCAATATAAAGTCTGCTAATGAAATATATTCCATTGGAGCATAAACAACTGGTGTGGTTGTCCATCAAAACAGTCTCCGAGGACTCTGCTTCAGACCATAGGGAAATTAAATCATGATCCACATCGATTCATCGTACTTCTGAATATGTCGTTGTTTTATTTAACACTCGTTACATAATATCTAAATGCACAATGTTTCCAGCTGAATGTAGAATCATGGCCGTGGAAGAAATCAAGCTGGCAGGAGCATATATATATATACTGTATATTCTCATCCATTTCTTACATATAAACACGTGAGAGAGAGAGAGACACTGAGAGAGTGAGACACCCTCAAATCCTAGAATGAAATATTAACAGAAAAAAAAGGGAAAGAAATAAAGCAGAGCTACCTGAGATTTTTTCCCCAGAAAGTGACTGACAGGTCTGTGTGTGTATGTATGTGTGTATGTGTGTGTGTGTGTGTGTGTGTGTGTGTGTGTGTGTGTGTGTGTGTGTGGCAGAAGTTATTATCTTTGAAGAACAGTATATCTGGACACATGTGTTTGATGTGTTTTCTCATGAGTGACAACCTTGTCTGGTGAGCCAGCGAGAGGGACAGTTAAATGATCAGTCTTCACAAAATGAACGAAGGAGAAAAAGAAAGAGATCAGAAAAACAAGATAAAAATAAACCAAAAACATAATCTGTGCCACACACATTTGTATTCAGTTTTAGAGATTTTTCTGATTGTGGAATGTATTGGTTATGTCTTTGACTCTGTGAGTCCTGTCTTTACTCACACCTCCATATTGAGTCTGCTCATATGTCGCAGGAGCAGCAATTGCCCTCGCCTAGATCAAAGTTCACTGTTACACGGGAACGATATTAAGGCATGTTTTAAATGTCGCAATTTGCATACTCTCAATGTCACCTTGAAGAATCTCTGTATTGACCAAAGGCCACCACAGGCAGTTTGCATTAATGGCTAGGAAAAGCACATGCGCTCCGACACAGGAAGGGCACTTGAAGAGCACATGCCTCCTCCAAGGCTAACGACTTATCTCATCATGTTACAGATGGTGATCAAAAATATTCCTGGCTCCACATGTTTATCTGATTCTTCTCTGAAAGTGAATGGTTCATTTCTGACCCCTCCACAGAAACTCATGGAAATTGTATTAATAGATATTGAGTTATCCTGCATCGAGAGACAAATGACAATGGATACAAAGCATTCTAATAACAGGTGTGATACTTAGATATCACACCACTAAATATGCAGATCCACAACATGTTTACATGTTTGTGCATCTTCTAATTTCCCTCCACGGACCACATTCAAAAGTCAGTGGTGAGCTTTGCACCTTGCGGGCAGTGGTGTGGTGTAACACAAGCTGGGAAAGGCCACTTCAATGAAGGCACATGTTCTTGTACACTATAGCTCTGCAGCATCATACGTGACATGGTTCACATTCAGAAAACATGTATGTTATCTGAATGTGAACCATGATTATAAAAGGAGCAAAAAGCAACAAGTCACAGCTGAGGGTTATTCATATCACAGCACATACCCGTGATGCTTAACAGCATCGACCAGGAGGCTCGCGAAATGTGTTCAGACATAATGAAGCCATCCCAAGTTCACTGGTTCTGAATCTAAACTACTTCTAAAAGTAGTTTGGGAAATACACCACTGCATGTGACACTGCACGGCTCTAAAAATGATTAATGTGCGCTGAAACCCATGTGTCTGAATATGAAAACGTTGGAAACAATATAAAACACTGTTCCCAAAGCAGACTCTAAAGTGAATAAAGCATCATCAAAAATTAATGGAACAGAGGAAAAATGGCCTTGGTCAATAAAAGCAAATGACAGCCCTTAGGTTGATTTACAGCTTGAGAGGGGTGGTGCAGAACAACAGTAAGTTTTTAATCACGCTAACGGCTTCTAGCTACTACACCAGAGCCAACCAGCAAAGCAGTAAGCAGGCTCTATCAAATATTTAACTATGTCAGTTCTAATTTTTCAATGTCAGTGTAGCGGAAATGCAGCCATGACAATACACACTGAGGTGATAAAACAGTGGCAAGACTGCTGGGTGTAATGAAGTGCAGGCGGAGAAGTTAGTTAGGCAAAAGAAGTGTGAGTGTGTGTGTCTGCACACTCGCGCACATACATGCAACACTTTTGTGCACACGCACTCCTGTCTTTGTGTGTTTACTGTATGTATTACATGGAAGCAAGAATGAGAGATATGCCGAGCGAGAGCACGTGGCTCAAAGCTCTCATTTACCACAACACTGTGAAATGATATGTACTGATGTGCGTTGCAAGTGACAAATATCTCTGTGTAAATCGATGCAGATGCTTCCACGGAGGAACGGGGCAGGTGGTGAAGAATGGTGCGCTGCGTCTCACAGGTCCAAGACACAAATTGCAGCCTCGTTGACCAAGTCCTGCAGAAACTCCTCAGTCACACGTGTGTTGATGAAACCATTTGAAATGCCGCAAATATCCCCCTGCAGTGTGAAACAATGAGTCTGTGATTTGCTAGCCATCTGGCCCGGGTGCGCCCTGCCCCTCGCCCAGTGTCAGGTGGGATTAGTTCCATGCAGCCCCCCTCTAACCCTCAAAGGATAAGCAGTATGGATAATTCATGGATAGCCTGTATATAAAGATGGAATACATGACAGCTCCACAAAAGTGAAGCCAAATCATCTCGATTGCCGCCCCAGTGCCAATTTTTCCAGTAATATTGGTTTAAGTAATTAATGCAATAAAATGGGGTGAAACAACATGATTTACAACTGAGTTTGACTCATAATTGGTCGAACACGTTTATTGATACCGCAGCTTGATGACGTGATCATTACCACACAGACTCTGACTTCATGATACGGTGATCGGATCGGGGGTAATTGATCTTCATTATTGTATAATGGGAGGAAGTGAAGACGTCCTCCATCTTGTCATACAGTCTACAGGATGGACAGAGTATGACATAGATAAGGCCATATTGTGGTGAAGACACACACACACAGGCAAACCCCACGTCAGGTCACATATTTCATTTCCTGAGTAGGCATCTGTTGAAAGTCACTCAACCTGACGAGTTTGCTTCAGTAATCACCACTGCAGCTGTTACTTTAACTGTAGAGGCAAAGCAGTTACCTCAGTTACTGCTGAAGCAAAGCAACACTATTTTGCCATGCACTGATGTGTACTTATAGATTATGGTGTTGTGTTCTTTATGTCTGATTTTAGGGGTAATTACAACATAATATAACACAACCCTGCCTGTGGCTCCTCACATATTCAATGACAGGGTAAACTTGTTCCTCACTGTCCGGCCGCTGAACACACTAATTGCTGAAGTGCGCTCACAGCCATCATTATGCCAGACTGCGCCTTAGGACCGTACAACCGAGCCAGACTGGAACTCTTATCGTGTAGTTGTGTCTGCCTCAGGAGAAACACAAAATAAATGCAGCGACTTGGAAAAACACCGTTCTGGACAGGTGCAATATGTACATGATACAGCTCATCAGAACTGGTTTTAGTCTCCAAAGGCTGAGATAATCAGCGGGTTAACGGAAGGGCAATTTCTCTTCACTTTTGTCGTGACTGTGTATTTTTTGATGTTTCACCATAAGTCTCAATCCTCACAGTTCTAAAATGGCTCAGAGGCACAGTGGCTCGACTGACACAGTTATTGCTTCGGAAGTGACTCATGGTTGTATCATTTCAGTCCTAATTTAAAACCTTTAATATAAAATATCAAAGTTTTTGTTAATGGCATAATGTTTCTTACATGTAAACTAAAGCTAGCTGAATGGCATTTATAGCCACAGTTGGCTGCTACCTGGATTGATCATTATTCCGATACCGTTGTGACTGGGGCCTTCGCTATCGGCACTTCTTCTCGATCATTATCCCAAATTAATTAGTTTTCCATTCCCCCTTTAATGTCTCAACCTCTGCCTTTCCACTTATCACTGAGAGCAGAGGAGTGAAAGTCCTGTATCCATCAACTCCTCAGTGGAGAAATAGCCTCTTTTCGGTTCTGGCATTTATCATTTATTGATGACTGTAATTGTTCCTGGCACCACTGAACAGAACAGCCCAGACACTGTGGATATTAAATCACTTTATCACCCTGAATGAAGGCTGCAGTTTTCCCCGGCATCAGACGTCACGCGGCGGGTTTACTTTCCGATGCTGTTCATCATAATTTACGGATGCAAGTTAGTCATTTGGGAAGTACGTTTTTTCAAATGTCTTGTTTGTATTGGTGTTTCTGTAAATGACACATCGTCTCTAATTGGATCTGAGCTTCCCGCTCTGTGGCAGCTGGCACATGAGGTGGAGCTGTACATCTGCTGTACAAGGAGGAGCAGGACTTTCAACGTGCTGCTGCTGAAGTAAAACCATCTGAGACATTTAGAGGGTAAGTCACTCTTGGGCTGAAGTGCTATGACTAATTTCTGTAACATAAACAACAGATACCAGATAGTTAAGGTTAGAGATTTAGATCTGTGGTTAAGGTTAGATATTTAGTTGTGATGGTTACGGTTATAGGTTAAGTTGTGATGGTTACGGTTAGGGTTTAGTTGTGATGGTTAAGGTTAGGGTGGAGTTCTGATGGTTAAGTTAAGGGGTCAGTTGTGATGGTTAAGGTTAGGGTTTAGTTGTGATGGTTAAAGTTAGGATTTAGTTGTGATGGTTAAGGTTAGGATTTAGTTAGGATGGTTTAGGTTAGGATTTAGTTATGATGGTTAAGGTTAGGGTTTAGTTGTGATGGTTAGGGGTCAGTTGTGATGGTTAAGGTTAGGGGTCAGTTGTGGTGGTTAAGGTTAGGGTTTAGTTGGAATGGTTAAGGTTAGGATTTAGTTAGGATGGTTTAGGTTAGGATTTAGTTATGATGGTTAAGGTTAGGGTTTAGTTCTGATGGTTAAGGTTAGGGGTCAGTTGTGATGGTTAAGGTTAGGGGTCAGTTGTGGTGGTTAAGGTTAGGGTTTAGTTGGAATGGTTAAGGTAAGGGTTTAGTTAGGATGGTTAAGGTTAGGGTAAAGTTGGAATGGTTAAGGTAAGGGTTTAGTTCTGATGGTTAAGGTTAGGGTAAGGGGCTGCAGGGAATGCATTATATCAGTAAGTATCCACTAGGTCAATCTCCAAATTGCTAGAAGGCAGAAAGTGGGATCTTGCTTTTACAGCATGTGGTTAGATATAAGTTTGTGTTGTGGCTAATTTTGCCTTTACTGACTTCACCACAAACCACAGTCAGATGTCAGAAGTGACCTTTGCTCCTACAGGCAGTGGTGTGGTTTATTATGAGCTGGGAAAGGCCACTTCACTGAGCAACAGAAAATGTCTGTGATACAGTTACACTTCAGTGCTGCTGCACCAATATCAGTGTGACAAGGGGCACATTACGTTGACATGTATGTTATGTGGATGGCTTCGAGAGTGAAACAGCAGCAAAAAGAAGCAGGGCTGAGGGTCATCATATCACAGCCCGTATAGGCACATCGATCGGCAGGCTTGGGAAATGTGTTCAGGCACAAAAAGTCCATCACATATTTGACACAAGTCTGGATCTGAAAGAGAACTAGTTCTAAACATATTCTGGGAAATAATAAGGATATGAGACAGTGTGACTGTGTATTTTTTTATGCTTTTCATTGACGTTTAGGGAGGCAACTTTGGAATTTCGAAAATTGGGCTTTTCAACGTCTTGTTTGAATTGTGTTTCTGTAAATGACACTCGGATGGATGGAGCTTCCCTCTCATGTGGGGAAGTACTAAATCTGTTAGTCTAGGATGAGCAGGATATTAAATGTGTCGTTTTTTTTCTACAGGCAGATGGGATGTGCTTGTTGAAGCTGCCCTTTCTTTAATTTTGATGTCAGTAAGTGGGCTGAAAGTAAGCAGCGTCACCTGGGTAATGGGAAGCTCAGCTGCCGGCACATTTACTTTGGTAAAAACTACATATGGGGTATATTATGGGGATTTGAACATGTTGTTTTAGAGCAAACATAAAGATTAATGGAGTAGATTATATTTTTTCAAATAAATGTAGCTTTGAAAATCTCAACTTGCAACTTATCTCAACTGTCTTCCCATTGTTCACTATTTTAGCCTTTTACAGCACAGTGCCTCTATTTTTTCAGAGAAAAGAGATATAGAAAATACAAAGCAGAAAGAAATGGAAAGAAATAAGAGAAGTAATATTCAAATCACAAAAATACACAAAGACATAACATCCAAAGAGATTTCTGAAGAAGCTTCAGTCATTTCCAGTGATGAAAAAAAAATGGACAAAGTTGTGTCAGGAAAGTCTTGATGGTCAAAGCAGAGCTTTTTGAAACTTGATTTATTTTTACATAATAAATAGTGATTTCCTCACCTGACATCTTAAATTTTGTCTTTCTTAAATCTTGAGTTTTAAGTGTCCTCTGTTTTTGCTGCTTCCTTTTTTATCTAAAATATACAATTACAGCAATAAAAATCATCATAATAGATCTAGAGCTCTAGTTGTTCTATTACTTAGTGTCTTTATCACATGGAGCTACATTTTTAATGAAAACAATAAAAATACCAAGAAATATCAAGGACAGAATCATACCGTTCATGATGAGAATAAACCAACTTCAACAGATTTTGGTTTTATAGTTTATTTGGGTAACACAAGTGAAACCAAAACAAGATTTGATAAAGAGCAGGAATTTTTGTCACAATGGAGATTAGTCAGCCAGTTAAATAGTAATAACGGCATGAGAAAGCAGGTAAATAATTTAAGCTGTCACTCCCATTATTCTGCCAGTTCTTTTCTGCAAGTCCATGCTGGAATCACTTTCTCCCATAAATATTCTTTCAATTGTTTCCCTGGTGTTTTCTAAAACCCTGCATGAAAATGAAGTGATTGGAATATGATGCCCAGAGATCCTGGGCAAATGGCTGCAAGCTTCAAAAAGGAGCAGAGATAAAACTGTCAGCTGAGCTGAGGGTGACGGGAAGAGATGGAGAGGAAGTTCAAATGCCGGCACAATCTGATAAAAATCTGATAAGAAATCAATTAGACGCACCTAATATCAGCGTTGTTATCTCAACCATCTATAGATCTGCCTTAAATTGAACAGCCTCCCAGAGCGTTTGTATTCCAGAGGTGTGCCGAGCTGCTGTCAATCAGCTTCATGTGGACGTAGCTACTGTTGATCCCATCAGTTCACAGGGAATTCTCTAGATCCTCCATCCACACCGGGCAAAACATCTGAAATGATAAATGTTCTGGCCTCGGTGTGAGAAATAAATGAAATAGGAAAACAGTCTTGTCAGGGTGTAACACCGACATGAAATTTAATCTTATCAACGAGTGGAGGAGCACGCGTGAGTAAGTTACTGAATCCAGCTCCTTTCAAGAGAAAGTTTCTCTCTGAAAGGGCAAAATATTATATCTGAAAACTTATACTGTGTAAGTCCAGGCATCACACTTTATAATCAAGAAAAGAAGGTGTATGTTCTATAAATAAGGAAAAAAATACCCCTGTGTTGATTTATGAACACTGATGATAAGCAATCAGTAAAATTAATTAATCACAGTGGGCGGAACCGTGGGGCAGTGGATGGCACTGTCTCTTGACTCGGAAGTCTCCCAGTTCAATCCCAGCTTGGCCTGGCATCTTTGTGTGGCTTTTTTAGGTCAGTCTGGTTTCATCCCACAGTCCAAAGACATGGAGATTGGGGTAAGGTTAATTGGGGACTCTGAATCGACTGTCAATGTAAATGTGAGTGTAAATGGTTGTTTGTCTCTGTGCTTTGTCCCTGTGATACACTGACCACCTGTGCATGGGAAAACATCTACTTTCACCCATCTCAGCTGGGATTGGCTCCAGCTCGTGACAAAAAGCATAAGCAATATAGATAATGGAGGGATGGATGGATGGATATAATAGTAGGGGAGACAGGACACAGTAATCTAGTTGGAGCTACACTCGTAAGAATTTCTAAGTATGCATTTTAGAAAACATCAGGCAGTGAAGAGAAATACTAAAAGCAATCCCTAAAGGTAATTTACTCAATTAATTGAAATATTCATTAAACAATTAAAAACTAACTATGCTAAACAATTCCATTATAGGGATGCAGAAAGATCTGAATAATTTATCTACACCAAATTCTATACAAGTGATTGAATTCTGCAATATGTATGAAAATTGACCCAGCATACGTGTTGTTTTTAAAGGAGACGAGGAGTCCACCTCTCTGTCGCTGCCAGGGACACAACACGACATTGCAATCAATCCCATCTCCGCCCGTCACAGATAATGGCCTGGCCTGATTCCTGATCGCTGGCCGTGCCGCCGAGAGTAACTGAGAAGAACAGTCTGATTCCCAAACACAACCCTGTCAGGAGGGCACGAGGCTTTCGACGGATCAATTACACCGTCGTGCCCACGCCACCTGTGGTAGATGAGTGGGGTAAAAAAACAGGGACACAGAGGTCGGCAGGCTGGCACAAGCCTGTGGGTGAATATCAATGCTGTCGGAAACAGTGGTGATTGGGTCCAAGCTTGTGGCGTTTGCCAGGGCATATAAGGTTACACATAATCGAGTCTTTGAGAGGAGGACAGAGGCTGAATGAGGGGGGGGGGGGAGGGATATCATTAGTTCTATCTCCAAGGCCATTGTATCTGTGTCAGTGTGGTGAATGCATGGGGACAGGGGAAGGTATGGAAACATCTGAGACATTATCTCTGAATGACAAGTGATACCACCCTGGGAGAGAAGAGACATTAAATACTGACAAGGTTTGTGTGCATAGAGGTGGGGATGGAGGAGGGTGTGTGTTTGTGTGTTTGTGTGTGTGTGTGTGTGTGTGTGTGTGTGTGTGTGTGTGTGTGTGTGTGTGTGTGTGTGCGCGTGTGTGTGTGTGTGTGTGTGCGCGTGTGTGTGTGCGCGTGTGTGTGTGCGCGTGTGTGTGTGTGTGTGCGTGTGTGCGATAAGGCTTTCTTTTCTGTTATTGGGCTCTATCTGTGTGTGTGGCCTGTGCTCTTGTAACTTCCATTTCTCACCAGATTTTTTTGTGAGTTGTTGAATATTTCATCGATGGTCTACTCCTGGGCTGGTTTTGGTTCTCACCTTAGGTAGACTTTGAGTTGCCTGCTAAAAAGAAAACACATGTGCGAGAAAGTTTTGCCAATCAATATTTCAAACAAGGCTGAAATAAACCTCTCTGTCATCAAGGCCTCTACAGGGCGTCAGATGTAGGAGAGAAAAAGTTGCAGACAGATCGAGGACATCCAAGCAACAAAAGGCGAGTTAATAGAGTTTATCTGGAAGTGAGGAGCCTGAAGTGAACTCCACACACCAATGCTGCGCATAAATCTGCTCTAATATAGTCTATCCTTGGGACATACATTGGGTCGTGAGCAGAGACACGCACACAGACACACACACACACACACACACACACACACACACACACACACACACACACACACACACACACACTGACATACGAACACAAAAAGGAAGACTGATGGGTGTGAGCAGATGCTGCCCTCACAAATGACCACTTTTCTATTCTAAGGTTTCAGTTCACGTGGGGATAAGAAAGCCTGGAGGACACACACGCACACACACACACACACATGTTGTGGTAGATGTGTAAACACAAAGGCACACAAATACAAAGAGAGTTTGTTCCTAAAGGTCTATGAGGATGAATGCCAAATGAATCTCTACGAAAAGAACACAGTGACTTCAGATAGGCAGTTTCAAACAGAGATAAGTTGTTCTTCAATGCTCAGCGGAGGTATCAGCACTCAGCACTGATTAAGACAGACATAAAAGCGTCTGTAGAGCAGTTTGCGAGATGTCCTTTTCCAAACATGACCTGTGCCATGTGCAGCGTCTGTCTAAAGCTCTGCCCGGGAGCCTCTGTCTACGATAATTACACTGTATCACACCCTCGGTGTAGAGTTATTAAAGAAGCACAGGAGACTGATAGAGCTCGCTGTATTTTTAGAGTCCAGGTTGGCCTTTTGTCCTAATGCCCACTGCTCCGGGGATCACGGCCGGCGTCGGTGTCTGCACAAGGAAATTGTCTGGGCAAGAAACACCGACAAAGAGAGAACAAAAGAGGAACATGTCACCTGCTCCAAAAGCAAGTTTTACAAGTTCTGTGAGCAGGAATTTGCACCAGGTTTGTCTTGTCTTTTTCAAACAGGGCAGCCACAGAAATATATCATATGAAACATGAATTTTGTGCCAGAGATGCTGCCAAAAAAATGGATCTTCCCTGCAAAATGAAATAAAGCTGAAATTTCTTGTATTATCTCAATACATCATCTTGTATTATCTAAATCTGAGATGCTGCAGGCCACAGGTTGTCAGAAGAATATTCATGATGTTTGTGGACATGAGGCGATTCTCCTGTTAGGGGACTCGACATATTGGTCCATCAATGCTCCCTTCTGGAGGCAGTAATGACAGACCAGGATGGAATTCATAAATCAGACGCCGGTAGGGAGGGCGGCTGACATTGATGCATGCAGGGACACGGCAAAACACAGCAAAGGGAGACCAAAAGACAGAGGGACATGCTGAATGACTTCATATGCAGAAGACAGTGATTAGTCGTACAGAAAGAGCAATAACTTGTATCACGGGTGAGGGGTACATAACACAGGATTCCTGATAACCTGAGGCTGCAATATATTTACATAATGTCTCACATGAGCAGCACAGTTTCACACCGACACACACAAACACACACACAAATGTATGCACTTTTGCAGTGTTGCATGCTTGCAAATACAAATAAACAGGTTCTCGTGCACACGCAACCTTAACTGTGTTGTGCCTTCAAGGTCATAGACATAATTAGGCACATTACCATTAAAGCTGAGGCTGAGTGGTGGTGTTGTTCAACACATGCATGTCCACAACACTAAGGATCAAAGGAAAGGTGGACTATATTGAGTTAAAGGCCAATCCTCTCCTTTAACACCTTCTTAAGGCTCTAGCTGTGACATGCAAGTCTTAATAAGGCCACTCTCATGATTCTGCACACATCCACACTACTAAGTTTTAGTTTTACCAAGCATCACTGTTATGCTGTGTTTACTCCGATCGTCCACACGCAGTCACCTGCATCCGCTGCTGTCACGACTCACCTACCAGCGCTGAAGGCAAAATGTTTTAAGTGCTTACTCTGGGTAACAGTTCCCCCCAAAAACGGCAAAAACATATTTTCGATCTACAAATGCCTTGATCGCGTTTCTCTGTTCCTCTTTCAAAATGAATGCGCTGTCGATGTCTCCTAAAACAGACTCAATGGCAGCATCTACACATCTCAGCTCTCCAGCGGCAGGCATGTTTGTGGAAAACAAAGTCAACCCAAGCGCTCTTTGATGACGTAGTTGATTACGTAACTGTCCATCATCGTATAAAGCCCGCCCTGACAATTTGATTGGTCCGAACAGCTTCTGTTCGGAGGTAATTTCTCCCCAACGGAGCGACTCCAGACCGAACTCCCCGACTGAAAATATTGTGGCTAAGTTCGTCTGGCACCCAGGCTAGTAAAAATGAGCTTCAGTGATAGATGTCTCACGCCCAAGCTGCAGGCCAACGCCTTTCTTGATTAAAAGCACTCCACAAGTAAACTCCATTTACGATTTATTTTATTGTGATGACACTCAGGTCCCAGAGAGGAATTACAAGGCAGGACCAAAATGTATCACGTTATATGTATCAGTAACAAAGAAGTGCATTGTACTGTCTTTCCCGTTGCATTATGTATATAATATGTGAAATGTACACATGAATTTCAATCTGCCGCAGATCCCGACTTCTGCTGCTTTTCAGACAAATCTCATCATAAGTACATTTTCAAACAAGATGGGTTTGAACGGTGCAAAGATGTTTGTAAGCAGATCGATTCGTTTGTTTGAACTGTTTTGCCGGCTCTCTGAAGTACTTCTGTTGCATTACTGCTGACCCATAACAGAAAATCTATCTTCAAAATATGCTTGAAGTGGTAATGGACTATGGAGAGAACATCAAATTTCTTGTTGGACAGATTAGATTTAACCAATACACTGAAAAGGAAACTGAACTAATGATATCCTTCCTTGCGGTCTATTGCATACAGCAGTTTATTCTGATAGCACAAAATTTTTTGGAGTAAACTGAACCCTTGGCTTCCAGCTTTGGCTTTAACTAAACAACAAATAAACGTATCTTATTTTAGATATACTACTGCTATTTTTGCATGTACTGCTTCCAGATAAAAGCAATTTTAGTACCTTTTGCTTTGTGGGTGGAAAGATTGTGAAAGCATCCCCTGTGTGCTCTGGAGCCGAGTCAGAGGAAGAGTAATATTCCAGCAAAGCCTGAATCACACAGTTCCTCCCCAGCAGTGAATGATGCTGGTGAACAAATCTCAGAGGGGAGCAGAAAGGATCAACCGTAACAGATTCGCTGTGGTTTCACTCAAATGATTGATTGCCATGTAAACAACATTACCATTTTTAAATCTGCCCTCGGGGTTTGTTAGCACCTGGTTCCTGACTAGATTGATAGATGCTGCAGAATCAATTCAAATTTCTGTTTTCCATTTGGAACATGGATGAGTTTTTAACAAGGAGGTACAACTTGGAGCAACTGTCTCTGATGGAGATCTGTTGTAAATTCCTTTAAACCAAAAATAAGACACTTTTCGAATGTTGAAGTTTGCAAACATTGCGCAAACTCAACAACTGTTCAAATGATAGAATGTAGACGTCTCCGACTCTGAATATGCAGCAGAAGTGGAAAATCAGGTTGTGTTACACAGAGGGGTATAACATCTCTCTCCCTCAGCTTCAAATCACTGTGTCACCCTCCCACATAAAAAGAGCTGCATAAGATATTCATGTGCGCCAGTAACCTAGATTTCTAAATGTTTTATTTGGCCACTTGTCTCCTGTTGCAGAAAAGGGCCTGCGGAGGCTCATCGAAGCCTCCTCTCACTGCTTTGATGTCAGCCGCATGAGGCTGTGCATGCATGTGCGTAACGAGAATGCATTTGCAGATCTTCCTTTCCGAGTGCACTGTAATAACGGCAACCATGAAATATATGTTTAGCACGATGAATACAATGCTTGAAAGTAGGACACTACCTCGTGCCTCACATAAAAGTCCATGCGAGACGTGTGCTTATGCAAGTGGACACACTGGCACTGGATATGGCCAGGTAACCAAAACAGGGACAATTGTATTGCATGACAAGTGAATTGACACGGGTTAAGATCCAAATCTACGGAAGTAAAGGTACTGTCAGTGTCTCAGTTACTGACAGGGTGACCAGCCAGAAGTTTATCAGACACTCGCTTGGCACTGGTGTCATCTGAATCCTTGACTAGTGGGAAAGGTCGGCGGAGAGCAGGAGATCATGTGTACAACAGACTTTCTGTCATTTAATTAAGACAGTGTGCCGGTGGCTGTTTACATGCACAGCAACAGGACCACAGAAGTACACCCTTATGGTTGCATATATCGAATCAATTACGTTAGTTCTCCTACATATGTGTACATTTATTTGATAGATTTTCAGTAATCACAAACTCATTAATGAATCAGATTTATCTTATGTGATGTCTCATTCTTTGGCTGCTTTTATTCACATTCAAATCTAATAGATAGGCACCAGAAGCAACAACTGGCAGTGGGCAACTGTCAATATATAATGGTACCAATTTGTCATGAACATTGCCTTGTGTGTTTCTTCCAGAGTTTGTGTGTGTGATGATTACAGGAGATGAAGGAAAATGTACATTTGCTTGTGTTTCAACTGCTGCTAGTTTTTTTTATTACTCGTTTTTTGTGCATTTCCCTGTCTTCTGCATCAGAACATCGTGTTGTACGCAAAGACAGTAAATCTGTGAAACTGACAAATTACGACACATGGTTATCATTTGAATGACACACAATATGCCAATGGGGCTTTCAGATCCCTGGAGCGCAAACCTATAGCTGTAGCTCAAAGACAATGGGAGACTTGCTTTATCATTGGTGGCATGATTGGGTGCTATAGTCGATTTGACATGGAGATATCGTTTTTAGAGTCGCAACATTATGTTTTCTGTCTTATGGAAAAGCACAGCAGGAATTTAAGTACAAGGAGCTGTAGATGAGAGCAGGGTTGCTGTGGAGGCTGCTTAAAAAAGCTTTACAGAAAACTCTTCAGGCTATTACATGTAGTATAATCTCCCTGTTATCACAGGCGTACTACACTGCAGGAGATCACCAAGGCCACAAGAGAGCATTAAGAAGGCTTTGGATCGAGAAGGCGGACCCACAGGAAACAAATGCAGTGAGTTAGGACACAATCAACACATTGGAACCTAATCAACACCTACGAAATTGTCCAAGCAAAAGTCTCACTATCATAGACTCATGTGGACTCACCTGTGATAACACAAGCAAAATGTGACAGGTTGTCGTGTCTCCTCTCAATCTCATCCTGTGACCTTTGCGCCTTGATGAAGAGTTTTCTTATCACTGCCTTCAGTTTCAAATGTTTCAAAAAGCCAGATGCTTTGTGGGTGCTCTGTTCAACAAGCGAGTGGTATTACGGTGTCCTATATCAGGACATGAAAACAATATTTTGCACATTTGCAACCACTTTCTGATTCCTCAGGTAGTGGATGAAAGGTTTTGATTATGGCTCTGCAAAATGTCAGCGAAAAGGAGTTTTGATGTTCCACTGATGAGCTGCAGGATATGTCTGCTATAAACACTGAAACAGTTGTGGTGTGTTTCCCAGTGTGGAACCAGAGCAATAGAGGAAGTGTGTGAGAGTGAGGCAAAAAGAATAGGAAGACTAAAAGGAGCTGAATGTGAAAACCAAGTCTGACATGTCAGTCTGTGATGTAAAGAAGCTGAAGTTTCAGCTGCATTAGCATCTAGCATTGACTGGCTAACAATGGGTTTGTCTCTGAAATGTAATTGATTGAAGACACTTTACTAACTGGCTATATATGTTGTTCATTGGAAGCACAATAATCGTAATATGTAATAATACATTCACTTGCATTCAAGGATGAACTGATTTGATTTTGGTTGTCAAAGGTCGAGGTCACAGTGACCGCACAAAACATTTTTTATCCCTCTTGAATCTGATATCTCAAGACTGCCTAGAGGGAATTTCTTCACCTTTTGTTTCTGTTGTCGCTAGGACTCAAAGATTAAGTGATTCGATTTAAGAGGTCAAAGGTAAAGGTCATAGTGACCTTATATAAATCTAGGGGGGGAAATTGTGTCCACAAAAATTGCACTGGTTGCTTTCCTCACAATTTCCTCTATTTTCTTCCTTTCTCCTCCCCTTACACTTCTCAATTTGGCAAAATGACCCAATAGGTTGAAAGAATCACACTGTATGTCAGAAATATGGCCCTACTTCTGGAAAATCCTCGGTGTCGACAGGAAGATTCACCTTGCACTCTAAAAATATCACCCCACTTCTGACAAAACAACTTGCAAATACAATCCTCACGCAGCCTCTGGCAAAATAACTCATCAGATGGATTTGCCCTGCAAGTTGGAAATATCGACCTACCTTCTGTCAAAACTGACCCACTCTCCTTCTTTCCCTCTCTCTCTCTCCCTATTTCTTTCTTAATTCCGCTCTCCTTCTTTACCTCCTCCAATCCCTCTCCCCTAACTTTCAGCCTTTTTCCACATTTATCTTCTTTTCCTTCCCAATTTTGCCCCAATCCCTCTAGACTTCAATTCATCAGTCTTTATTACCACCTTCATTCTTCCCTTCTCTTCTTCAGTGGCTGTTTGTTGTTTCCCTCTTCTCTTGTCCTTTTCTTCATTCCTTCTTTCCTGCCTTCTTTACTTCCTTAAGATAAGATAAAACTTTATTGATCCACACACTGGGGAAATTCAGTTGTTACAGCAGCAGGCAAGTCGGAATGAGGTAGACAAGATAATATTAAAACATATAACACATATTGAAAGAAAGGCAATAGACTGATGTGACTGATGCGGCACTAGTGAAACAGATTACAGCGCCCCCTGCAGCGTCATGCCATTGCAAGAGTGCTGACCAAGCACAAGTCAAAATATATTTATATATATATACGTGGAAAACATAGAGGCTAAAAACAGCCATTTAAAAGGATGAACATAAATCTCACCCCCCTTTTACAAATTGTTGCCTCATAATTCCGAAAAGGCCTATATACAGAGATAGCCCGCTGAGCATTTCATGTTTGAAAGAGCAACAGTAAAACAGAGCACAGCTAGAGTTCAGACAAGTGTTACAGCCTTAAGTCTACAGCTTCCCTGGTTCCTCCTGCACTTTATCCCATGTCCCGGCTCAGAGGACTAACACACTGTCTCACACTGAGTGCATCATAATTCATGACTAATTTGTTTCTTGATGCTTCACTTCAGCGCATGATGGAAAACTGGCAAACACTTTACCCTATTTATATACGTCTATACTTCAAATTTTTTTCCCCCTGTAATTATTTTATATAATTTATAAAATGAGGGTAGGGTTAGTGGTCAAATGAGCAAAAAATGGAGCAATGATTGCGAGCAAGTTCAAGCTGCAGTGCTCTTATCATGTGACAAGCCTCACTATCCACTATCCTCCGTCACACACGCCCCCCCAATATGGCTTTGTCTATTTAAGCCGCTACGATTTCCCATCTTTCCCTTTGCCTGTTGATTCAGCCCTTCCACAACCCCAGCATCCACCTGCAAGCTCCGGCACTAACCCTATGTAATCCTATCTGGGAAAGTGATAACATCGGGGCCTATAGATGGCCTAACTGTATCTATGTTCTGCTGCTGCAATAAACATGTCAATGTGAAATGCCTGACTTAAGGTCAAATGAAAAATCACATTCAACGACCCTCATGCATTTGTGTAACCACATATTGTGTCATCCAGAAATATATCTCCATCAGATGATTTGACCAGCATCCCCAAGAAGAAGCATCTCTTTGTTTTAAGAGCATAAGGTCTGTCAGTACTGTTAGCTATGATGTAACAGAGGTTCTTAGTTGGAAGTAATGTTAAGCCAGTGAATGATCCGATTTATTTCATTGTGCACACATTTCACTGCCTGTCCCTAATCTGCCCATTTACGTGAACAGCATGAATCAGGCAGTCACATGCTGCGCTGAGAGAAAAAACATAATTTCAGGAAGGGTCAACAATCTTAAAGGTTAAATGTGTAGAATTTGGTGACATCTAGTGGTGAAGCTGCATGTTGCAGTTGAATACCCCATATGAAAGAGAACCTGTGATAGCCTTCAGTTGGCATAAAAGTCAAAAGATGTTTAGTTTGTCCAGTCTGGGCTACTGTAAAAAAACATGCCAGCCTCCGTAAAGAGGACCCACTCCCAATGTAAATGTATAAATTTAAATATAAAGGGCTCATTCTGGGCTAAAGAAAACTTCAATTTGTATAATTTAGATGAAACATGTTAGTTAAAACTTCTCTAAGATTGCTTTTATATTCAATTTCTGCCAATAGATCCATTTCACCTCAATCTTACACAGTGAACCTTTAAAAAATTTAAAAACATCAACATTGTACCATCATCACTCACTCTGTCAGTCTGTCAGGGACATTTGCATTTATAGGCCTGGCCTCCATCCCAAAACAAAAAGAAAGATGAGCTGTTATTTGGAACGGAGGCGTGGACTCTGCGTCCCATCAAAGAGTTGGACTCCCCATTGGGAAAAGGTTGAAATGTTTATACTACAGCTATAATCCCTGTGAAAATGAGAAGAGAAGCAGCAACAAGAAGACAGGGATAAAACATGAAAACATGAAGCCCTGACATTTAGGGAGAAAAAGACAAGTTATGCAACATAGTTTCCTCCAGTCGGCTATTTTTCCTGTTGCAACCAGTGGGAATGAAGAACAAAGGATTAAAGTTGACTTTCAACCGACTAAATCTTCCTCTAGATTCTTGCTTAGTGAATGTTACTGTGTCCATGTTGCCCAACATGTTAGATACTAAAGGTCAATTCGGACAGTGAACAGAAGGAGTCAACAGGTGATTGGTTACGCTGCTCAGCAGGGAGGAGCACACAGCTGTAAGAATTACGACAGGAAGTGAGATCATTGATATTGTAATATGCCATGTCTGTCATATTGTAATGAGGCTTATTTTCTCCTTCTTATCTTTGTTGCTGTAAGTGCTGTGTGGTGACGTTATGACATTAACTATGAACTCATACTTGACATGCCCAGTTTTCACAATGGGTTGTTGCATTTCTTAAGAATAAGAAGCAACTTTATTCATCCAGATTGTCATTGCTGGCAGAGGTTTCATGTCTCTTTCTGCAATTCACAGTAGACTTAACAAAATACAAAATTCCCTTGTATCTATTCTGCAGAAATGCATTTTCCAAGTAACCAACCATCGGAGCTTAAAGGTTTACGAGGAGCTTAGAGACTTTTGACCTTGGATATTTTTGTAAACCTCTTTCCTCTGGACAGTGATTCATTTGAGGTAGAAATACCAGGTCATTGAGACAACGAAGATGTGCGATCACTGTACAAAAACATTAAAAGAAAGGTACACATGCAACAGCTTCTGATGGTGGCTAGACAAACCTGTGTACACTCTGTCATCAACACAATACAGCACACTATGAACTAGTGATACTTATCATTGTAAAGGACATGAATAACGGTGTTGTCTGGCGCATAATTATCTAATTAACAATGTTTATGTGGGAACCCGTTGACTTCATTCTCAAGACATTAAAGGTTAATGAGGAACTGCTTTGTTGACTCACTTGCATATTTTGATAAAAGGTTATCCAGGTTATTCTGCCATATTCTCATATGCTGACGACAAAGATCGGACTTTAAGAGATACCCCATGAAGTTAAGAGGTCATAAAATACCTTCTGGACATGTGCATGCGTTCATGTATCGAATCTTTGACTGTGCATGTGTGTGTGCGTGTGGTCAGATAAAGAGGAAAAAGATAATTAAATATGATATAAAGGGCACAAGAGGAGCCCCCATTACAAAATGAAAAAGCCGCCATTTGAAGAATGTGACACCCTCTATGACACAATGATTGCTAGCATGAAAGTAAAACTCATTACAGAATATTAATGAAGATATTAGCCATCAAAATAGAATCTTCTCTGATGAGGCTATCAATCATCTGTATTCTTTAAATATTGGGTCATGCATTCCAGGTACTATATGTTTAAAGAGGGTATACGGTCGTGGAATACATTTACAACCACAAGATCAAATCTGGGTGGGGCTTGTGACCAATTATTTGGTCAAAGAATATAAGACTGTGATTTGATACCTATGAATGGATTTGATATCAACTGATTGCATTCCTTTGATATGTGATTGCTAGTGATGGCCTCGCCCAGGCAGCTATCGGGAACATCTCAACACGTCTCTATCAAGGTCATCTGAGGGGAAAAACCCAAATTAGTTTTTTATCCGCAGATTAGGACGATACATGAACTCATAGACATTCACCGACTTTAAATAAGTTTGTCTGGTCAAGTGACACATATGGAAGGAAATGTTACACCACTGTAATCCAACAATCCTACCCCATCTTTCTCTGCCTGATTCTGGATATCAAGGCCAATTGGCATTCACTGGATAGCAGGCTAAAGCTAGGGTGATCTCCCGCCATGGATACATCACCCAAGCTCATTTGTCCATGGATTTACTCATAATAGAAAAGACTGTGTGTGTATCATCTTTTGTGTATGATCTTTGTTTCTCATATTCTTTTATTTGATTGACGGTGACTTCTGCTGGTGTCACCACACATTTAAATACATGAGTGTAAACCTTCATAGAGTCAAACACTGATTACCTTGGATCTCTTTATTGCTATAATTGCCATTTATTGGCATTTACTCTGCCCATAAAGGGGGGAAAAATCGAATTATCATTTCGTTATGTCATCTGTATACTCAAATAAAATTGGCTTGAGTCAAAGGCGGGTGCTTTTATTGAGATGAAACAGCCGCTCAGAGATTGCAGCGTACACCACTGTGTTGTGTTGGGCGCAATGCAAAACAGGGGAGTGTGTTGTGGCTTTCTCGGGCAGGAAATTGTGTCTTCTTCCCGTCACTTTAATGAGGACAGATAGCATTCTGTTAAGCTTCACAACCTTTTTTTTTATTTCACAAACACAAACAGTGGCTTTGTGAATCGCATTCGCATAGCTCTGAATGAGAAGTGAATCACTGAGGGATGGTAAGCAGATGTATTGTCATCTATTGAATGCGTCAAGAAAGAAAAGCTTTGATGTTGAGGAATCTGAGTGGTTTAATGTCGGTTTCATTAGCGTTGAATGGATAATGGTTTACCTGCACCTTCGTGGTGAGGCGATTTTTCCTTAAGTATGAATTATGGATAATGTTTATGACAATGGCTTTTATTGACGTGACACTTTTAACTTTAAGACTTGACTAAACAGCAGTCAGTTCCTTTACTAAAGGGATATGAAATACTACCTTAAAAGCTTGAATTGAAGATGATGATTTATGTTGTGCTATTATTCTATTGTTTAGTGCTGCCCCTTGAAAGTCAACAATTCTATTCGTCTGTCCGAGATCCCTCAGTCAACAGATATTCTTTCAATTTCTTCAAGTTCATGTTTTTTTCGTCATTTCAGAATTCATAACTTATGCCAGTATACTATGCCCTAATGAACAAAGCTTGCGTGCAGATATTTAGTTGGTATGTTTACCATGGTCACTATCTATGTTTAGCATGTTCTATACTAACAATTTTAGATGAGCACTATGATAAGGGCAACCTTTCGAGATACCACTTTTCATGGCATTTATTTAACAGTTGTTTAGACCCTGTCATTAGAACCCAAAATATAAACGACATGATCCTTGTCCCATTGTCATGACTATATCGACAACCAATCAAAGTTGCCTCAACTAGCTTTTGCTAACATGACATAGCTGTCCATTCTTAGCCTACACATAAAATTAACTCCATTTAATGATGAACACACACCACGTGCACCAACTACATCTGCCTCCTCTCTCCCGGTTCATTGTTACGATCGATGTAAGACTGGACGTGTATTTGCATTAATGCAATTTGATTGGCCAGGGTCTGAGCTTGAGTATTTATTTAAATGGTTTTTGATTGACTCCCACTTGAAAAGTCGAGTTTTTCTCCATTTATTTCTCCAAGGTTATACGTGACATCAACCTATTCAAAGCGAACGAGTAGTGCTAACGTTGAATGCTCGAATGTATATGTGTGAGGGCTCCATGATTGACTGACTGAGTGACAGACTGGGCAGCACAGCCTATTAAATCCAACGCCTTGTCAATATAAAATCTGCCCTTTTGCTGAAGTGCATGTGCGTTGACTCAGGTTGAAGAGAGGGAGGCTCGGAATTCTTTTGAGTGAGGACCTACATAACAACCAACCACCACTGCAGCTACACCCACCTCAAGAACAGAACGGGCTGTTGACCCCTGCATTATGGTGCAGCCAGAGCCTTAACCCTCTAAATCAGCAGTCTGTGTGTCAGCTGCTGTGCTGGAAATAGCCTATTTCACAGGGGATGATGGCTAATCTCGCTGTAATGACCATTCTTTGGCATGGCATCACACATTCACTCAAATGCTACTCTCATGTATTGTATTGTGTGTGTGTGTGTGAGCGTGAAGCAAGTCAAAGGCGTCTGATCGGTCAAATGCCCTCTGACCATTTCCGTTTATTTATCTTCTAAAACAGAGCATTATAAATCTTGTCAGAATCCCAGCTACCATACATCAACATATCCCTTGTCCTCTCCTGTTCTTATCTTTCCTCTCACTGATGAATGAAAAACAATATTGATGAAATCTGACATCCAGAACTTTACAAACAGCAGGACTGGGGTATCTATTTACATTTAAGCACTTAGAGAATAACAGGTGGCATCCAGGTGGCGTGCCGTTGGCGTCATGTGCAACGGTCGTCCATTTGGAGGTCACGCCAATGGCCTGTGTTCTAAACAGCAATGGTAATGATGTGAATTTACCATAAACAACTAGATGTATCTGGTGAAAGGCTGCAACATGCTGGTTCTACCTCATCCCTCCCTCTGCACATTCTTACCCACATCCCTTCATTGTCCTTCCTTCATTCCTACTGACATCCCTTCATCCTCCTTCCCTCATCTCTTCCCACATCCATTCATCTTCCTTTTTTGTATGCTCACATCATCTCTTCTCTCATTCCCTCACCCCAGTACCCAGTACCCACATCCCTTCATCTTCTCTTCCGACCTTCCCTCAGCCTACCCACATCCATCCATCCTCCTTCCCTCATCCGTACCCACATCCATTCAGCCTCCTTCCACCATCCCTACCCACATCCATCCCCTCTCCCTTTCCTGCCTCACCCTAGCTTCTTCGGCTTTCTGCATACCTCTTGCATGTCTTGGTCTTGGAATATGCATCTAACATTAACATTTCTATTCAAACCTTAAAACCACATAGTGAACTGATAAAATTCCAGCTGTGTGCAAATGAAGTCCAGTAACAATACACTTCCAGTTGCTCAGCTGTGGTGTCAGTCTCAAACAGCATAATGTCTCAACAAACATATGACCTTGGAGAAATGTGCATTTTTAATAGGAATCAATTTGGCCTGTCGTGTTTACTGGAGAATGCTCTGCATAATTCATGAATGTTACAACAATGTTCTCACTTTCTGTGGCAGCATTTAATTCATGGCTCTGTCACGTTCAATTACTTGGACTTTAGATTTTTTGATCAATAAAAACCCTTGGTTGTTTTTACCTGATAAAAGGAGAAAAAAAAACAATTGACATACGATTTCACATTTGTTATTTTTAGAGTCTCTGACAGCTTGATCAATGATTCTGAGCATAAACATATATCTTCTGTAACAAGAACGCTCCAATCTCTAATCTTAGAGAGAGAGAGAGAGAGAGAGAGAGAGAGAGAGAGAGAGAGCAGCCCATTCACTGTCTTTCTCATCAGTCATTGTCACAACACACAAATCAATGGTTTGATTGTTTTTTTTTTCCAAGGGAATAACAGCTTAATACAACATGCACACATAAGGCGGACACACAAGACTGCACGCTCTCTGCTCCAAATCAAAGTCCTGCTCTCTCATTAAATACAATCGATCTTCGCTCAAAAAAATGGTGGATAATTGATGACCTTATCAGTTCTGCAGCAAATAAGGACGTATGCCATCGCTGAAAGCACTCATTCTGTTGGAACATGACAACTGGGTTATTATTTTTGTGGCGGCGTGAGTTTTATTACTGTCAGAGAGGTTACTTCTTAAGAAATCTGGAAAAAAACAACCAGGAGAAGCTCATGTGCAATCCTTGGTTTTCACATGCACCTGTATTTGTCCTCAAGAGAAATTGAAAACACCCAGAGTATTCAAAGAAGCAATATGTATTTATTTTAGCTTTTGAAGACACCCAGCCCTCAATCAGCCCCTGACTTCCCCTAAAGCACAATCGATGCTTACCAACAAGGTTGCCTAGCACCAGTTGCTTAGTAACCACCAGCCCATTGCTTTTCTACTACACAAAGTCTCACTAATTCTATGTCAGAGCTAAATTTAGAAACGCCTTTGATTTATCCCCCTCGTTGGATTGACAGAAGTTGGCTGCACAGGAGTCTTTCTGCAGCAGGAGCATGCTTGATTTTCACCCTCTGGGCCGTCTTCCTCGTGATGAAATCAAAAGCTGGCAGTCATTACAAACAGGTGCCTCCTCATTAAATCTCAGCCAAGATGTAAAAATAACATATTCCAATAGGTTCTAGTGCTCCTGATTACAACCAATTAGCTGATTGACAGATAAGGAATGGTAGCTGTCATTATGTCTCAAATGCGAATCCGTGAGAAATAAAGTTAAGATCATCTTGATTTGATGAAGTTGATCAATGTGCACTATCGGCCTAAAATCATACTTACTGCATGTGGCTGTCAAGTCTTCTTATGTTGATTTTTAGTGACGTCGTTCAATTTTGGATAACAGGTCGACATGACAGGGGGATATTTCTAGTCACATATTGTGCAGTTTTTTAAGAACTGTACCCTCTGAGTCATAAACACTGTAAATTATACATTTCTAATACTCACACTTGGCTTGTTTGGAACAAATTGGTCTCACTCTAACATTTCGAACATGTACTCGCACACACTCACAGAACATATCCCCCAGTCACTCCATCCAATACCAGCTATTCAGCCATTGTCTTTTCAGGCCTTTGCCAACCCAGTCGGCTGACAAGTCAGAGCTGCTGACACATCCTACTCACTCCTCCAAATTCAGAGCGACAGAGAGGGAAGGTAAAGCAAGAGAGGCGGTGGGGCTGAGGTGGAAAAACAATGTGGGATGCCAAATAATGGAGACGGCTGATGGAACTGAGCAGAAATGCAAATGCAAAAGCAGCGGCACATCACATTATTGTGTGAAAGCTCTCTGGAGTGAACAGGGAAGTCTGCTTTTGTCCGTTTGCATAAACCACATCTTGGTTTCTCTCTCTCTTTCTCTCTCTGTAGGTATGTGTGTGTTTGTTTGGGTGCTTTTGTGTGTGCGTGCATGTTCATGTGCGCATGCATGTGTTCGCATGTTGTCTTATTAAGACGTAAAAGCCTTCACTATCTTGCTCTGTGGACATCCATCAGTATACTAATCATTTAAATGGGAGGCAGGGTTTGAGACACAGCCTAACAACCTGCATTAACACCTACAGCAGATTAGTTCTCTCTCTCTCTCTCTCTCTCTCTCTCTCTCTCTCTCTCTCTCTCTCTCTCACACACACACACACACACTCACTCACAAAAGCTGGTACTTGAAGGTAAACAACGTTGCTGTGAAAGTTTATGAATACTCAGAACTCCATGCTTTCTCTCTTTTTTTTTTTCTTTCTTACTTTCTCCTTTGCACCATAAGCTGACTAAAATGTATGTCTTCAATCTCTTTTTATAGGACTAAAAAGACGTATTTTAACTGGTGTAAGTCTTTACTGCGGAGCACATTATTCTGGATACTTAAAGCTCAGTGTGCAGCCTGACTCTCTTATTGTTTGCAGGGATATAAACTGCTACACAATTGGATAAAATCAGAGAGTTCCTTTCATGTTGCTGTGAATGCTTGCAGTCTCGGTTTATTTGGCCTCTTAAGAAAGATTTGCAGAGCAGCTCAATGTAAGTCTCTGGAAATAATAATACAACAAACACTTCCCTGCCTTAAAATCAACCTTTCAGCTTATGACCATTTCACTCTCATTAGTTTTGTGCGCCCCAACAGTTTCCCTCCAGTAAGCTAAATGTGGAGACCTTTTGCTAAATGTTATGACAATTAACCCCAGCCACATATGCCCAACGATAACACTTTATTGTGACAACGCTGTCACTCCCTCTGGAGGCAGAGCCAGGGACACTCCACGTAGACACACAAGCCAGAGTTGAGGTAAATTGAGTCACAGGCGAGCACAGTTAACAAATATTAAATTATCAGAGGGTTTACGGAAGCATGTTGGATTAGAAGAGACAGGTCATCAGAATCTCAATCAGACCTGTGTCACCGTGTTGCCGCGGCGCTGATGAAGCAGCTAACAGGTTTGGTCTGTCGGGGCTCTTCAGGCGCCGTGACAGTTTTATCTGCAGGTTCTTTTCTGTGCGAGGGGAAATGAATGGCCTGACTAGGACAACACATGCCATGTTCTCATTAGTCAGATAAAGCAGGGCGTTTGATTTACAGACAGAGAAGGTGTTCGGCCCGGCAATGTCATGATGTGAAACTGAACGCTGATGTCATTGAAAACAACCCTGAAACGCGTCTGCTACCGGAAAATAAATCCATTTTTTTAACGGTTGCTTTTGATTCATAAGAGTCATACTCCAGACATCTACCTTTTTTTAGTGTTCTTCCCTTTGCTGCAGACATTCAAGCATGGGAACATTATTGTCGCTCACGGAATCAATAGCTTTCGGCCGTGGTGCCTCCCTCCCTGGTGAGTGAGAGGACGGTAATTAGCTCAGAGGTGATATACAAGGTGTTTCTCGTTGGGTAAAACCTTAATTAAAAGCTTATGAGAGCGAGAGAAACAAACATGATGTAATGGCCGTTTTGCAAACATGCAGCTGCTGAGCTATTAACCTCAGAGCAACGGTAATGCGGCTCCTTGATGCTGTGCTTAGGAACAGTGGTGCTTTGAGCTAAATGCTGTCACCAGAGTAACATCGACAATGTTCACATCCTTATGTTTTGTATAAATAAGTTTACCATGTTCAACAAGCTAAGTTCAGCGTGTTAGCTTGGTAATTTCTGCTCTAAGCACTAAAGGCAAAATAAGAGACAAACAAATGCAGACAAAAACACAACCTTCATGTGAGCTATCTTCAGGGAATTGTCATTGTAAATATAATTAGCTTCTCTTACACTTTTCCTATTAGCGGTCAAAAGTCTTACTTTTCACCTTTTCCAGGCATGTAGAAGACATTTAGTCAATTATAATAAATATTACTTAAATTAATTGAATTGAATTACCAGATTCAATTGAATTAAACTCTGCTGAACTGAACCTCGCTCACTACATGTGAACTGAACCAATATTTGATACAGCTGCACATAATCTGCTTGGATCTTCCTGCTCTGCCCATCTGCTCTGTTTCCACAATGTGACCTTGGCAGTTTGACCGTCTATCAGTCCAAATGTCTACACACCGTTGATTGCTTTTCTCCTAAATCATTCTGAATTACTCTACGACTTCCGTTGTCCTGTTGTGACTTCGCATGAGTTCTGCGTTTTTGGTTTTCACTCAAACGTTGTGTGTGTTTCTAAGCACGACAGGGTTTTCCCGGAGATTCTACTGAAAAGGCTGCCTGGGGCGTTATGAAAACACACAGCCATACAACTGCTGTTCCAGTTGTTTTATGGAAGTAATGATGACAATTGGAAATGAGTCATGCAGCTCTGCTAGCCTATGCTATCATGATATTCTGTTGGTCTATACTGTATCTGTACTAATAAGGGCCAGTCGATGATCCAAATGCAAACAGTGTGCTCACCCAAACATATTCAAAACAAAGGATTTGAACCCATCATTTTGTATAATCACTATTTTTCCTTCATAATCCGTGAGAAAAAAAAGTTTAAAAGCTTTACTTTGATGAGGTCTTCATTCATAAATATTACTGGATCACACAGATTTGTAAAAAAAAATTCAATTCTCTGAAAACCATTTGAACACACAGGCTCGGCCCATATATCATTTCACGTGATTTACAACCTAACCTGTGGGTCATACATCATTGAGATGTAACAGGGCAAGAGTTATGGACTATGTAGGACCTGCCATGTGGCCGTCTCACAGCTACAGCCATGTGATGGGGAGGGAAAGAGAGCTGCGAGGTGGAAAGGTCTCTGTGGCAGAGCAGTGGGTTGAAAGCACCTTACAAAGGCTCGGCTCTCCACATGACACTTTATAGCATGACCTTCGATCACAGCATGACTGTGTCTTTTGTGCTGTACATTTTCGAGTACCGGCTAAAAGCTTTTCCAGGCTCCTTTGAGGAAATAGATTTGGTCATGGAGAGATGAGAGTGACACAGAATAGCGATCTATACGCTCAGATCTGCAATCTCTCCCTCCTTCTCTCACTCTGGAAAAAAAATCTAAAATTGGTACAAAAAAACATTACTGAGCATATATTCACTAGAGAGCTCTTTTCACTTCCACATCATCTATCCCACAACAATGGAAATATTTGTATCTCTTCAAAGCATGCTGAAATGTTCCTCTCTTCATTTCACTGTTTTCTAACGTCACGCCTTGTCTTCTCATGTCCCCTCTTTTCATTTCATACATGGATGCCAGAGAAGAACTGAATGCAGAATATAGTACTTGTTTGCTTGCTTGCTTGCAACCACTGACTGATTTCAAAGTGGAATCGCAGTCAGTAGAGCGCGTTCCTCCGATAAGGCCCAACAGGCCCCTTAAATTCAATCACACTGCAACAAATTGCACACACGCATAGAAATCAGAACCCTAAACAGGCCTGATGTTTCTCATCATGATCCAACGATCATTCCTTGTTGAAACAATGAAAAAACACATCCCCTTTAACTGAATCTAGGCCAAACTGTAACAGTTTCTTTGTTGAATCATGTTTCATCCTTCCCATAAGGTTCATGGAAAAATGTCCAGTAGTTTCTGCATAATTCTGTTGATAATCAAACAAGCAAATGGACGGGATGAAGGTAAAAATCTCTGGTTCACCTTTGTATCATGTGCAATATTTATTTATCATCTTCATCATGTCAACTTAAAACACTGTGCAACAGCTTTAATATTGTTCATACCACTTAGTACTGTACAAAATTCATATTATTCACTGAAAAGTATTTATTATACATTCAATTTACTCCGCTACTATTGTGTGAACCCACATTACCTCAACTTATAATAACTTTTGCTTATATCAATATTCTGTTATATAGTTGCTTATTTTTTACATTTGTATATTTTTCTTTGTTAATTAGTTAAATGTGATCTGAGGATGACACCTAATTTTGTGCTTGTGCATTGACATTACAGTTCTATTGTTGAATCTGTTAAATCTTTGTCATATAAAGTTTGATTGTAAAAAACATTTGCCTAACCTTTACCTCTAGACGACCATTTTAAAATCTATTATGAATCATGGAGTAAACATTTTTACATGTCAAGTGTGACTGAAAATCAGTTTAATGGGAGATAAGTGGAATAACATGGCTGTGGGTCACTGACGGATGATATCTGCATGTTATTTATTCTGGTCACGGACGCACAGACACTCCCCTGGGCTGCGAGAGACTGATGTCTTTATAGAAAAGACAGCTTTTATCCTTTGAATGTCTTCATTGGCAGCAAAGACGGATCAGACCAGAAACTATATTGAGATTTTACTCAGCAACACCTCTGCCGGCCTCCTGCCGAGAACTCGGAGTCACACATGATGAAAGGCGTTCTGAAATACGTCCATGTGTGTGTTTGTATGAGTAATAGAGAGGTTTGCTAAGCAGGAGGCATAGTAATTAGTAATCATCTCACCACATGTTACATGCAGGGATGTGTGTGCCTGCAGTGACAGAATGACGCAATAGAAAAGAGCAGAGAGAAACAGTCAAGGCAGGCGGCTGGACTGCATAAATAGCTAGCAATCACGTGCATTAAATATGACACACAGAAGAAAATAGAAAAGACATTTTTTTTAAAAAGAAAGAGAAAGTAAATATTATCTGTAATTTATAAGAAATACAAAGCTCCCTCTCTTCTCTACATGCTGTCACTCTTTTATTGTATTTACATTGTGCTTTTAAAAACTGTTTCACCAAAGATAATTCATTTTCATCTATTGGCATGCTAAGTAAAAGCTCATTGAAGTTATCTGGCTACTTCAGATTGCTCACTGTCATATATTTGATTCTCGGACTCAACAGCCTCTTGGGGCCATTGCCACAGGGGAAGTGGGGCGTTATACTCAAGAAAAATCTTCAGAATTTCAAAGATTAAAGTCGTACATGTACAGGGGGGGGGACTTTGATATTTTATGAGATTAACGTGGTTTGTTTGCTACAATTGTCGGAAAAATGTGACGGCCCTATTAGAAAGTCTTTTTAAAATGATGAGAGTAAGATGAAAGTAGTCCCTGCTTGAAAGTGCCTCGACTGCTTCTTTACTATAAAGAATCATCTGTGCAGAAGGGCACTTCAAATCCTGTAAACATTAACAAAGGAAGTGCTCAGTGGAAACCACACAGGCAATTTTGTCAGTCTAGGAGAGGAGTTCTGATTGTACTCATGAGCAAATTTGCCCCTTCAGTCATATAAACATATCAAACACACACACACACACACACACACACACACATACACACACACACACACACACACACACACACACATACACACACAAGGACATGTGGATGGCTGCACACACATCCACCAGTAGTTCAGCTCAGACTGAGACACTTATGTCAAGAAAAAGAGCAAATACCACCATGACCCTAGTTTTCCCCGCTTACGAACGCCACCATCTTGAGTATTTGGAGCCAGAGTTTGTGCTGTAGCGTTCAGGAGATTTAGCCACGACAGCCAGATTCCATTGATAAATCCAAGTCAGAAGCAGCAGTCAATCATGACATTCTCTGTATTTATGGCATCAAATAAGCAATTAAAATCAAAATTAATCAAAATTCACACTTGAACAGCTACCTACAATCACAGAAATCAGAAAGTTTTCAAAATGTCCCAAAATGTTGGCCCAACGGCTTGATTATTTGGGGGATTTTGTCCCTTTGGTTTGCTGTTTTTTATTGAGTCATTATATGTGTGAGTGTGTGTGAGTCTAGTGTTGCAACCTTCAATTATTTATGTGTGTGTGCTTGTGTTCTCTCACACCTTGGGCTGTTCAGATGGGCAGCAGTGCCAGAGAGCCATGAATAAGTCAACAACATGTCCTTACATCTGACACGTAGACACACAAGCCACAATGTTGCACTTTGTGTACAACAGCAACAAGGAATGTTTACAAAGCAAATGTTGGCCTACCGGTGGCATCCATTACAAATAATTGATATGGAGCATCCTGTTCATTCTTCATGAAATAAAACCAGCATAATTCACATATACTCACAGTCTATCAGATCTTGATCAACAGTTACATATATATCCAAAAGTCTCCAAAGTCCACGTGGATCAAAACCTAATTACTTGTTCCCCTGTTTGCATGGGTGGTTGTATGTGTGGGTATCACAGCCGCACATGTTCCTACAATGTGGCAATGGTGATGATGGATGGTGGGTCAGCATGGGAGGCTGAGTGATCCATGAGCAGAGTGAGTCCGTCAATGCACTGACAGGCCAGGCTGGAGAATGATTAATCCCCCTTCCTCTGGGCGTTTGTGATGAGGCTTCGATGTATACATTTGCCATAATGCACTTTTTTCCAGGCTGACAATAAGGGAATGTGCTAAGAATGGTTAATCAAACGAGTCAACAGGCATCTTTTTGGTTATTGCAACTTGGATTCTTTCGTGAAACGTAGATCGACTGGATACTGATCCTAAACTATGGTGATGAACTCTGGGTTGTGACTGAACAAGTTGTGGAAATAATTTACCCACGTAGGGTTGCAGGGCTCAGCTTTAGAGAAATGCTGAGGAGTCTGGAAATCTGGGGCAGTAGAGCCACTGCTCTTTCTAGTCATAAGGGGTCAGATGAGGTTGTTGGGATATCTCATCAGGACCTTCCATCTAAAGATTAACTGGGCATGTTCAACTGGGAGGAGACCCAGGGGTGGACCCATAACTCACTGGAGGGATGACATATCCCATCTGGCTTGTGAACACTTCTGGAAAGCGTAGCAGGGTGAGAGGGATGGATGGATGGAACACCCTAGCATGCTGCCCCCATGACATGATCTGGATGGATGGATGGATTTTTTGTCTTCATGGTTTCGACTCTCATTTCTATCAGTCAGTATCTCACCACACTCACAAATGCGATTGGAGCAATAAACAAGAACCAACACCCTGTCACACAATCATACTGCTTTCAAACAAGAAGTTCATGGTACAACTCATTGAAGCAGGTAGCAGACATTGGAACTTGAATTTCCCACAGTTTCCATCAAAATGTGTTAAAATCCGATTTTTACGCTGATTTTATTGTGACCTTTACTTTCCGAGGATATCATTACTTTCACCATGAAAGAAAACTCCTCAATCCCCTGAAAGTTATTTGACCCCACATCTTTCCTCAGATTCTTCCACATTTCAAAGTCATTGCAAACACTGCATATTTATAAAATGGTGCAAATTGTCCATATAAAAAACAAGTTTTGGAGTTGTAAAAAAGAGAGAAGACTTCGGAGCACAGACGGGACAGAAGTAATTGACTGAAACATCAGAAGCTAACAAGGAAAGCCTGGTTGGGTGGGACTAATCCGTTGTGTTCGCTGCTCTCTGGTTTTTGGGGTTAAAGAAGAGGGAAGCAAGAATTAATGGATTTTCCATCAGTAAATCCATGTCAGGTTTGCACAAGCAACAGAACCCAAATCCAACTAATGCACGTAACAGGACATCGCTGTTCCCTCCTCTGAGGATTAGACAGTCTACCTCTGAGGGCAAAAGTAAGACGTGTGGGACCCACATCACTGATACAGTGGAAAGTACACACATATACACACTCATGCAAGCGCAGATGTCCCAATAATGTGATGGAAACATAGCAAATGAGAAGGTGTGTGTCCGTGTTGTGTGCACGGTTTATATTAAAGGGTGCATTTCTGAAATCAGGATCGATGTCAGAATGGCTGACACAGATGGGGGCCGTCAGTATTATAACAGCTGTGTCACACTATACAGCTCAATAAGCCTCAGAGTCACTTAAACACATCATATTCAGGCAAGATACAGACACACACACACACACACACACACACACACACACACACACACACATCTCTCCATAGTTGTGAGGACACGCATTGACATAATGCATTCCCTAGCCACTTTCCCTAACCTTAACCTTAACCATCAACACTAAACACCTTACCATAACCCTTACCCTAACCTGAGCCTAATTCTAAACCATTAACCTATAACCAAGTCTTAAACCTCAAACAGTCCTTTGAATTTGCTAGGACCAGCCAAAATGTCCTCACAGTGATTGTATTCAACCCAGATTGGCCCTCATGACTATAGATAGACATGTACACTCACACACAGAGGCCCATTGTAACAGGCGGATGGACACATAAATAGACACTGTCTCTTGTAGGATTCAATAGTGCTCTAAATTAGAAGGGAGGCTGAAGCGCCGTGTGGGCAGACACTTGTGCACAGACGATCCTGCAGCCACACCACGGACATCTCTCTGATTATTTGTAACGCTGCTGCAGACATCTCACTGAGATCAAAGTGTCATCTTAATGGTGCCGGGTGCTGTAAAGCTGTCACCCAAACTGCCGCTCGGAGACAAATGACCATGAGAGGGCTGAAATTAGAATAGATGGAATTACTGTTTTCTAACTGTTCTCCCGACTCCTCACTTGGTGCATTTGAATGCAACTTCATTTTTTTTATGCAAAGTCAATGTGCTTTGCATTACAATGCATGGAGTGACACAGGTAACGTGTAGACAAGATTACAATGGATTGCATCAGTGAGCCTTGCAGAACTGTATAGGGGAGATAAACAAGTTAGTGCTGTATATGCTATGAGAAATACAGGGTTGATTCTATTTTACACGGACAGCCAGTAAAGTGAATAAAGTAACACATTCAACTTTGTGTGCATCAGTGAGGGAGGGGTGCTGTGTTTTGATAGAGATGGTGCTTTTTTATATTTCAGTGAGGGAAAGTCCTGAATGTTGAGATGAATGCATGAACTAGTTTCTCAAAATCCGCTTAAGATATAAATTCTCTAACTTTCCAATTCATCAAGTGATAAAATATGCCCTACATTTGTTGCTGATGGGATTTTTAATATCATCAACAATCAACAAATCTAAAATAAGAAATTGATGTATCCCCCTTAGAAGTATTGTCTGACTTGTTGTCAATGTCATTAAATAGACATTGTGTCACATTTTGGTGACACATCACCTCATTAGGAAAAGGATGTTAAGCCAGTAATATATTTTGCCCTCCAAAAATATAGCAATGTTGTCTGAAACCCGAACATTTCTCCTGCAAGGCCAAAATCCAGCCCAGTAAAATCTTGTAGAGGGCTAAAGATCAGTCGCTTTTATGGTCTAAGTTTACAGGGACAGAAAGGAGACCAAAGTTAAATACAATTCACTGTGTGACACCTGTTTTCTAAAACCACTAATCACTAAGGACTTGAGTCATTTGAGGATAAAGAGTATGACGTTGGCCTAAGCATGTGATTATGAGGAAATGAGACAATGCTGATAAGGCTGGGAAAAGTGGATCGAAGGTGAAAGCCTGTTGAAGTCAAGTCTCAGACAGACAGCAAAACTCAGCTGAACATAAAAGATGGATGATAAATACTTAAAAAAGTAAAAACGAGACAAAACTGAAGGTAAAACTGTTATTGTGGATTACCAGCATTGAAGAAAGACTGTTTTGTTTTTGAAAGACGAAATATGAAGAAAAAAACTAATTGTGAAACTAAAATGTCACTCAGTGGAGGTCATATCTCCGCCAGGGCCCAACAGTTCCTTTAAATTACATCAAGCTGCACCAAATTTCCCACACGCATAGATATCAGTTACCTAAATGTGCCTGATTGTTTTCATCATGATCCATTAACTGTTCTCTGGGAAAACTGGGAAAATGTTAATACCTCACAACGTTATAGAAAAACGTTCTTGATTTATCCCTGACTCATAGCACACACTTCCACCAGGTTTTGTGAAAATCCGCTCTGCAGTTTCTGTTTTATCTTTCCTATAATCAACCAAAACAAATGGAGATGACTGAAAACAAATTGTCATCGGTGGATGTAATGAATCCTGTCCTTTTTCATTTCGTCCTAATCATACCTTTTGCCACTACATCCTTACCTGTATACCAGTGGGTTAATGCTGTGACATATTAAACATCTTTGGAAACGCTGGCAAATTTCTGGCGTCTATTTTGTAATTAGTAAGATGGTGGGGGCTGCTGTTTAGGAAAAGTTACATGCACATGTTTTGGTTCTAATGTCTGTCAGTCAGACCCTGGTCACACAAACTAAACCCAGGCACATGTCCAACAAACCAGCAAAACTCCAAATCCTTCAAAAATAACCCAACGACAGATTGAGAGATTATGACCTCTCACTCTCAAGCAGCTTTCACACGTCCCGAAGTATATACTCTATTAGAGAGCAAACTGAAAATATGACCCAAAAGTGCCCTGGGTGTTAACAGCTGCGACTGCAGCCAAAACACATGTGTTGTTTTCGCTTGCAGGGGTCGAGAGCTGCATAAATGTGCTCTGAACAGACTCCACAAGCATATTGTGTGTGCAGTTCTAAACTGTGCAAGTAGGTTAAATCATATGTTCACATTCACTGATTTAGAGTGTTTAACCAGGGTTAGGAGCCAACACGAGGCTGCAAGACAAATGCTTAGCATAATGAATAAAAGGATTGGAGAGTATACAAATATTCCTGCTACACAAAATAATTCCTAATTTTCACATTCCTGTTATTGATGGTAAATTGATTTGACCTGTTCAGTCCATTAAAAAAAACATGGAACGATTAGGTTACTGGTCAAACAAATCACAACCAAATTCCCTTGGGATCGATAAAGTACCTATACCTACCTATCTATCAATCTCCTAAAACCCTTAGACATACTACACACTGCTTCAGGTGTAAAGTTGGGACCCATTACTTTGAGTCAAGAGAATGTCAGATAATTTTCCAAAACTATAAACAATGTTAAGTTCTGCAGTAGTGCAGTTCTAATGGTATTATTCATGAGCTATAATGATATAAAATATGTGTTTGTGATTTAATTTTGTGTCCATGACTCACTGTGAGTAAGGGGTCAAAATAATGGCTCTGTAAACTCTACAATTTGTAGACTGAATGGTAGCAGAGTGTTAAAATAGCAGTGAGATAAAGACCCATGCTCTGTCCAGAACTTTCCACCCTCAGGCTGTTTCATACATCGGCTTGGCTCTACATGGAGCTGGGAGTTAAGAATCACTAGAAACTGGCTCGGTACCTCTCACAAATCTTTTGGAAAGGCAGCCGAATGTGGAAGGAGTGGATTTAGTGGGATTCAGCGATTTGACGCACGCCACTGACGGCAGTGATGGAGTCTTGGGCTTCACTGTCCTGTTCTTTACAGTGGAGATCTATGAAGGTTTTCGCTGCCCTCCCTGCACACTCTGCACTTTCCCCCCCGATTTCACACTTCAGACAAGAAACAATGTAATGGACCCCTGAGGCACTCTATAGCCCAAACATCCACAAAACTGTGGGCCAGGTTTCTGCCAGTGTCTGAGTGGAGCTGGATTCTGCTTCATGTAGTGCACCAGTGTATGTAATCAAGTGCTGCTTTGAGAGAGGGAATTCAGCAACGATTAAAAGCCACTAAATCACCCTGCCACTTCATTGTGCGTGTGTGGGTGTGTGTGTGGGTGTGTGTGTGTGTGTGTGTGTGTGCATGCATGCTTTATTTGTTTGTGCTCGCTTGCTTCTTATTGTACTTTTCTCAGCACAGTGCCTTTCATCGCAACAACTTGCTCGGACAAGCAGCCATAAGTCATTGAAATTGGCCGTCAGACAGAGGACATGATTTCTAGTCTAAATTAATGACTGGACACTGGACTTGGCATTGGGCAAGTAAACACCACACACAAACTCACTCATTGAGAAGCTTGCAGTGTCTCTTTCATTCTTGCATGCAGCTTTCTTTTCTTCCTCTAACCTTCTCCCTCCCTCTCTTCCTCCTGTTTTCCCCTCTAACAGGGAACACACAAATATGTGAAATACAAAGAGAAGGCCGGCCGAGGCCGCTGTGCAGGTGTGTGACTTTGCAGTGGCTCAGTCGGGACACAATGTTACTCAGCTCCCCGGGGTGGGGGGTTGGTGGGTCCCTGTACCTACTGCTGCACAGAGACATATTGCACCAGCCTGCCTTCCATTAACCGTCCCTGTCTGACTCCCCCCCGTGACTCCACGCGGCCATGTGGCTCCTACTGTGAGACACCGTCAGGGGTTGTGCACTCAGACTGATGCTCAGAGGACTAAAAGTAATTGGTAAAAGGTGCAGCAGCCTGCAGAGAGGAGGCGACAGCGCCACAGAGAGATGAGCTGCTGAAAAGCTAGAGCACCCTGATTAGAGGGTGCGTGTCTCGCCATTTCATTTCATCAGCGGCAGTTGTGAAAATTGATGGGGCCTCATATGACCATTTAAAAAGCACGAAAATGTTATGTGTGGAGGTGACATCTTAACTTTCAGCAACTCCCTGCTGTCTGATGTGACCATCACACATGTTACCCTGCACTGCTCTCTGCTGGTAGGTGAACTCAAACCCAAGTCTCGTGTGGAAATGATGAGAATGAAAATCAGTCATAAGAAAAACTGTTACAGGATCACGCCGCATGACTTCTGGCTGTGCCTCTGTATTGATGATTTCGATTTAAAAAGCGACTTTGCTTTCACGTTTAAGAACTACACTGACACTTGTTTGCCTCCCTCTCCTCGCTGCTATTTCAACATCTCTCACTCACCTACGGCATGTGACCAGACCTCTCCCCAGCATGACTCACCGTGCACAGCTTACACACGCACGTCATTAACAGAGACTTGCACAAACACACCCACACACATAAATGCACAGACTCACTGCTCTGGAAGGTGACATTCGCTCGGCCGTCTGCCAAATCACCAGGCGAGATAGGGTGGTCACAGCCAACTGTACAAATGCACCGTTCAATTTGAGAGCCTCCTGGCAGCGACTCTCTTATGTGTATGTTTGTGAGCGTGATGAAAAGTGTAATTAAGGTGAAGAAACTTTATAAGTCACCTTCCTTGACTCCACATCAATTGAAATGCAACAGCCTGATAAGAATAGACTGATTGACAAGCACTTTAGATAAAGGTGATGTGGTTGTTAAATAGGTTTAGCTTATTTCATGTATGTGTGTGTGTGTGTGTGTGGGGGGGGGGGGTCCAAGTATTACTGTTGTAGGGACCTAAATCTGTTTACACATTAACATTATGGGGACTTAATGGGGACAAAAAACAAGTCCTCATAACTTAAATGTTTGAATGAGTTTAAGGTGAAGACATAAGCTTAGTGTTAGGTAATCTTAGGTTTAGGTCAAGGTTCGGGTAAGAGTTAGGGTTAGGCATGCAGGAACTTTGGTTAGGGTTAGAGTAAGTCTCGAAGAAATCAGTGTTAGTCAATGTAATGGCTGTTGCAACAATACATGGCCGAGGGGTTAGGTAAAGGTAAGGGTAAGGGTAAGGGTAAGGGTAAGGGTAAGGGTAAGGGTGTGTGTGTGTGTGTGTGTGTGTGTGTGTGTGTGTGTGTGTGTGTGTGTGTGTGTGTGTGTGTGTGTGTGTTTGTGTGTGTGTGTGTGTGTGTGTGTGTGTGTGAGAGAGAGAGAGAGAGAGAGAGAGAGACCGAGAGAGAGACCGAGACCGAGAGACAGAGAGAGAGAGACCCAGAGACCCAGAGAGAGAGAGAGAGACCGAGAGACCCAGAGAGACCCAGAGAGACCCAGAGACCGAGAGAGGGGTCGACACAGTCAGTTTACTATGGGTCTCAGGTTTGCTGACAGATAGGCAGGTGTCTCTAATAAGGCCGCAGACCCTATGAGGCTCGGAGCTGACGCGAAGAGCCCAGACTCAATTAGCAGGTCAATTACCATTTCCCAGACAACATCTGGAAGACACAGTGGCCACCCAGCTGCTATTTCACACCTCTTAATTTCCCCTCTCCTCAGAATAGCAACAGAAACTATGTAATCGCGGCCTAATGACTCAGTTTTTTCCCTTGTACCGAATGTTGAAGTGCATAAAGCTGTTTTAATGAATCCTGTGCGTAGGGAGGGACATAAAACAGTCAATCTATATCTATATAAATCAGTAATTTGTTTAATCCAGTTCCACATTATATTCAGTCTTTCCACTGATTTGCGTTCAGACCTCATCATGAGGTTTTTATGCCCTTGACTTCTATCACCATACTGCTGCTCCGATCACAGACATAAAAGACAAGCAATGAGACATGCAACCTTTACAGCAATTATTATTTATTCTCAGCCGAGGGAAACTTCTCACGGCACAGTAGAATATCCAACTCTGTATTTTTTTTTTTTTTTATACATCTATACTCAGAGTAAGGCAAAGAGTGTGTGTCGGCATTTACCGACTGGTCCAAGAGCTGATAGCAGCAATCACCGTATCCTGTAGAGGGCTAAAGATCAGTCGCTTTTATGGTTTAAGTATACAGGGACAGAAAGGAGACCAAAGTTAAATACAATGACACATGTGACACCTGTTTTCTAAAACCATTAATCACTAAGCATGTGATTATGAGGAAATGAGACAATGCTGATAGGGCTGGGAAAAGTGGATGAAAGGGGAAAGCCTGTTGAAGTCATCTCAGACAGACAGCAAACCTCAGCAGAACACAAAAGATGGATGATGCTGGTGAATCTAACTCCAATCAGCTCCCAACTTTTATTCTTACATAATGTTTGAGTCAAATTGGTTTGACATTTGACAGCAGAATCAATTTAAATGTAAATTTTTGAATGGTTAGTATTGAAATGTATTTCAAAATTGATAAATGAAACCCAGCTTACCAGAAAGGATAAAAATGGGGTAAGGGGGTTTGAGGGGGTGCATAGGACTATAAGGTAGCAGAGTTTCCAGGTCAGACTGGGCTTATAGTAGCAAAATGTACTTGTTAATATAATAAACTTTCCCAAAACGTTTTTACTACTTTCAGTTTAAATCAAATATATTTTAATCATGGCTGTTGTTAGGTAGAATATGATATTATTGACAGCAGATGTTTTTTCACCATGAAAACGAGTGGTGTAAACCTAAAAAATAGAATCTCCCTGCCCTTTGAAACGTGAATTCAGGATCAAGCACGCAACTGTGAATGTCTGACAGGCTGTTTATACATTCTAAACAAGATGAATTCCCCAACCGCTCGACGCAGGCAGCTTCCCACATTGAATCTGGTTCTGCCAGAGGATCTCAAGTAAAGAGGGAGTGCATTTTCTCTGCACAGTTGCCAAAGTGACTGCTTTTTGTAGGAACTGTTGGATTCCTCTATAACTTTTAAGGTCTCGAGAGATAATACAAATATAATTGAATTGAATTAGATTGGATTAAATAGATCAGTGGTTCGAAATTTGGTATCGATACTTGCTATGATAAGATTCTTGGGCACGGTCAAAAAAGCAGTATGTAAGTGCAACCAGCGATGTCTGCCTTGTGACCTATTCATGTGACTTCAAGGAGGTGATGTCACAGAAGGTTCGGGGCAAGTGTGAATCAGAAGCTCCTCCTTGGAATTGCATGCCAAGGTCAGTGACGTAAGATTCTGATAAGATTAATGTTAAGGGTATAAATCTGTCATAAATTAGACAATGTTCTTTATCGTTATCAAATTAGGTTTGTTTATGCATGCGAGATGTTTAAAATGGGTTTTTTAAATATTTTTTCAGTTGTCCCACTTCATCAAATCTGGTTGATAATGTGGTACAGCTAGCGTTAGGTTATCTGGAAGAGTCACCTAAGTTCTGCAAATGGGGAAATATGCATTTAGGGACATCCTGAAGTAAAAATAAACTAAACTAAAGGGATGTAGCAAACAGTCTCTAGTGTCAGACAGGAGTAAAAGGTAAATACAGTGTGCACAGAAATGTGTCTTTCCTGTGGTCTACAGCCATTGGTTTCATAAGTGGAGAAGATAATAGAGTGATCAGTGTTTATCTGACTCTCACCTGCAAGGAAAGTTCCCTATAGAATAGTGATTTAATGAATTAATAAAAAGGTTGTTTTTTTTATTATTTTAATTGATGTTTAAAATGTGATGCACCTTTATTAGAATTTTTTTAATTAATATTATAGTTTCTTGATTTGAGATTAAGGGTTCGCTATGGGTTCTACATGTTCATGTGAATTAATTACATTTTATGAATAATACATATTTTCTTATTCAGCTTTCTAAAAAACTGTAATAATGCTCACGAATACAAGTGTCCCAGATTACATAGTCAACTGTCCCAGATTATCAAATTCAAATTCATTATTTTGTGGCACAAAGATCAATAATAGCTTTGTCATGCTCCTCTGATTATGATATTCTTTCTTTGGGATAATTCACCCGAAAATGAAAATTCACTCGTAATCCACTATATAGAGATAGTGGAGTGTAGATAATGTACGAGTTTTCGTTTTTTGGGTGAACTTTCTCTTTAAGTAGGAGAAAGTTGCAGTAAGTGTTCAGTTGACCTGGACTGACCCAGCACGCTCTGATGGTGACGATAAGAGGTTACACAACATGTTTTTAACCGTGGCACCGCCTCTGTGCAGCTCACACACCTCCGCCGAGAGAAGCAGTGACAGAGCGCAGAGCTCAGAGCGCACAGCAGGACGAACCATGGGCTACTTTCCGGACATTTCCATCGAAACCTGGACGTTGATAGTGTTTGTCATCACTCTCATCGCAGTGTAAGTATTATGCCGTTGGTGTGTGTCTCCTCCAGATCTGCACAGTTTCCCAAACAAAAGTGATAAATTCTGCACAAATGCGGAAACATTCAATCTGGCTGTTTCCTTTTCTCACAGCTCTTTGTAGGAGGCTGTGTGACAGTTTCTAGTTTCTTGTTTCCGCGCACTATTCATCTGACGTTTAATTCGAGGTTGTGAGTCCACATGTGAAAACGTTTGAGTCCGCAACATTTAAATAGGAAAACAGGGCAAAACTGTCATTGTTGTTTTCCGGAGTTGAAGACACTGATTCAAGGCTGCTTATTATCAGAAAAACTAAATAAAACTTATTTAAATGTAAGGCTTGATATTCTTAAGTCTTAATTGTCACATAATAATAATAATAATAATAATAATAATAATAATAATAATAATAATAATAATAATAATAATAATAATAATAATAATAATAATAATAAATCCACAAATCACACTTCGCCTCAAAGAGCTTAACAAGGTGCAACATCATTGGCAAGAGTGAGTGTGACGGATCCCTCTCACAGGACGGACAGAGGTTCAATAGATGTCAACAAAATAAGAACATTTAAATATTTATTAGAAAAGACTGCATCCAGAATTAATAGAGAGGTGTATATTGGTTGTAAATGTGAGTAGGTATATTCTAATTGTAAGCAATCTAGCTGTAATCATAATCCACAATCAGCTGCCACCATGATCCACGATCCACCATCTTGGGCTCCTTCGACAGCAGACTAAGATATCCTGAAAATCACAAGGTTTGCTTTTGGTTGGATGTTATCAAGCAAGTATCCACAGAAACCATTCAGACCACTTCTTCTGCTCTACACCCTGTGGTCCTTATGCTCCAAAAGACACTGGGGAACCAGCCTATACCGAACTGAAAGAAAGGATTTTGATGGTTTCAAATATTTTGCAGATAGTGAAATGCAGCTGATGACAGAAAAAGGATGAAACTGTAAACCTAGTTCCCAGTATCAAGTACTGGGTTTTGACTGATAAACCCATCAAAGAATATTAAGGTATCTTTCAGATACTATTATGTTATCAAATACACATTAAAGTAACATGAGGACAGGATTCATGTTGTTTGATAGTAAGGTGCAAAAAGTAAGTAATCAGGAAACTTGTTTTTCTCACATTTTTCATTTAAAAATAGAATAAGTGAAAAAAGTCGATGCACGAAAAACTTTGTTTAAATTGTTTATATTGAAAACTTTCTTACATTTTATTTATTACCTTCCATATATGAAATGCAACTGAAAGAGCTTTACGACTGTGATTTCACATAAAAGACAAAGATATTCAATGAACTTAAAAACAATTGTAAACTTTTTAATAATGGATTTGGTCTCAGTTTCCTCCTTTTTTAATCCCCAGGTATGGATATGCTCCATATGGTTTTTTTAAGAAGTTAGGCATCCAGGGACCCAAACCTTTTCCCTTTATTGGGACATTTTTGGAGTACAGAAAGGTGAGACACGTTTTCCAGTGATCTAAGCTGACACTCTGCTGATGAAGGGTTTGACTCTTTTGATTTCTCTGTCACTCGTCTCCACAGGGTGTCCACAATTTTGACACGGACTGCTTTAAGAAATATGGCAAGATTTGGGGGTAAGTGTTTGATATGAATTAAGGATACATACTACATGTCTCATGCGATGTCCCACGCTGTATTCGACTCACTTCAATATCTGCTGTTGCATTAAAAGGCTTTACGATGGCAGACAGCCTCTCTTGGCTATAATGGACACAGCCATGATCAAAACAGTCTTGGTTAAGGAGTGTTATTCTGTCTTCACCAACAGACGGGTAAGGAAAAACAACATGGGGGGGGGGGGGGGGGGGGGGGGATGAACATTTGGATAATATAATTTAAACTTAATGTTATGACGGTGTCCTCTGTGGGTTTGTGGTTCAGGATATTGGCTTGAACGGACCCTTACGTGATGCTGTATCAGTAGTAGAAGATGAGCAATGGAAGAGGATCCGCAGTGTGCTCTCTCCATCATTCACCAGTGGCCGCCTGAAAGAGGTTAAAAATGCTTAATTTTTTCGTTTTATTCGCATATTCAAACTAAAACTGATGAAGTCTATTTGCAAATTTTTGATAATTTATTGTTTTCTTTTGGGCAGATGTACACAATAATGTTTAAACACTCGAGTAACCTGATCGAGAGTCTTCACAAGAAAGTCGGGGCGGATGAAGTCATTGAAGTTAAAGAGTGAGTAATGTTAAGGTGCTTTCAGACATGCACTGACTCCCCTGCATTCTCCAGAGGGAATGTATGTGTGAACACAAATGTCCGACCTCCAGCCTTTTTGGACTTTTTTCAGCCAGAGAAATGCGATATAATATATCTTATGATAAAAGAACGCAGAAGACACTGGTGAATATGTCAAGAGAGCTTTTTGTGATCAGGGCTAATGCTGGTGTCAGTGTGCTATAAACAGAAACGTGTGATCTCCACAGCAGAATTTATACATGGTTTGTCCTGCCTCTGCCTGCATCTGCATCACAGACCCAACTCACAGGACATCCTCCAGAGGCTGTGTCTGAAAACTGCTTTACTCTTTGTGACGAGATTCATTGGTTTCCCATTTGTTTTGGTTTTTCTTACTCAAGGATTATAGGTATTACTGTACTCAATTGGAATTACGTGCCTTTTTTACAGAGTATTTGGACCGTACAGTATGGATGTTGTGACCAGCACTGCTTTCAGCGTGGACATTGATTCCATCAATAATCCCTCTGATCCGTTTGTAACAAACATCAAAAGAATGATCAAGTTCAACTTCCTGAATCCATTAATTGTGCTTATCGGTATGTTGAACATTATTCTGTCACCAAAATATCTATTTTGTCGTCTTTCTTTGACATTCAAATTAACTGTATCTCTTCTTATTCCTTTCAGTTCTGTTTCCTTTCTTGGGACCAGTCTTTGATAAGATGGATATGTCATTCTTACCGAGTGAAGTTTTTAAGTTCTTCTACAGCTTCCTGCAGATGATAAAATCTGATCGAAAGAAGGCTGACCACAAAGTAATTCAGTGCAGCTACAGTGGATTTAATTTGTGAAGTTTAATTTTTTTGAATTTTGTTATGAACAACTGTGTTTTTTGTCTGGCAGAACCGAGTGGACTTCATGCAGCTGATGGTGGACTCTCAGGTTTCAGAGAACGATAAAAACGACAGCAGTTTGCAAAAAGGTAGAGAAAGAAACTGGATGTGCACATTTAAGTTCATATTTTTCTCTATATTCATACCTTAAGCTCTTTAAGTATATTTAACATGTAAACGAGTGTAGTCAAAGATTTAAATGTTCACATTGTGTTTCATGTGCATAGATGTTGAACTGTATGCTGTCGACTACTGACGAGTAAAACTGGAAGTTTGGAGGCAACTAGAAATGAAAGCTTCTTCTTCTTCTTCTTCTTCTTCTTCTTCTGCTTCTTCTTCTTCTTCTTCTTCTTCGTGAGGTTTATTGGCAACCAACATCAACGTGCATTACTGCCATCTACTGCTTTACTTCTCTTCCCTTTTTCATTACTTCACACGCCTCAAGGTGGGGGTGTAGCATAAGAAAGTGGGTTTTAGAATCTGGTCAGCTTTAGATGTCATCCTGCAAATATTGTCATTGGGTTGCCATCTTTTCTGATCAGAAACTTTCAACTGCTGAAATTCAAACAAATAATCAGACAATATTTAGAAACATAGGACGAGTGATGCACCTTTCTCGGCAGGCAGGCAGAATTCAGCAATAACTTGGTAGATACCGCTTTCACTGTGTGTGATCGAACATACAATTCTAAGCAGGTAGGTAGGTCTCAGCTGAACGTCTCTTCTCTAATGAAGCACCGTTTGCATGTATCATCCCCCTGTTCCCCCACAGTCCATCAGCTCCATGCGTCAATCATCTGAAGATACTCTGTTAATAATATTTCCTCCAGGTTCGGTGAAAGTACTTCCTTGTGTTTCTGATTTGTTTTGCAAAAACTATCTCTGGGGTGACATCAATACCCGACTCCCAGCTATTATTTCCCAAGCAAATATTTTCAGATTCTTTATAGACGACAGTGTTGCCCACAAGTCCATAAGTATAGTGATTATAGTAACAATACAATAGTAGAATTATGTGTGTGTGTGTGTGTGTGTGTGTGTGTGTGTGTGTGTGTGTGTGTGTGTGTGTGTGTGTGTGTGTGTGTGTGTGTGTGTGTGTGTGTGTGTGTGTGTGTGTGTGTGTGTGTGTGTGTGTGTGTGTGTGTGTGTGTGTGTGTGTGTGTTGCAGGGCTGACTGATCATGAAATCCTGTCTCAGGCAATGATATTCATCTTTGCTGGCTATGAAACCACCAGCAGCACACTTGGCTTTATATCCTACCTACTGGCAACCAACCCTCACATCCAAAAGATCTTGCAAAAGGAGATTGATGAAACCTTCCCAGAAAAGGTATCTATAATCTGTAATGAATTATCAATCAATCAATCAAATTTTATTTGTATAGCCAACATTCACAAATCACAATTTGTCTCATAGGGCTTTATCAATGAATTAGCAACTGGGTCTGTGCTACCAACTTATTACAACTTCAAAATTCACTTCCTGTAGTGTGAGCCCACCTATGAAGCCGTGATGCAGATGGAATACCTGGACATGGTAGTGAATGAGTCAATGAGGCTGTACCCTATTGCCAATCGATTGGAGAGAATGACGAAGGCCTCAGTTGAAGTGAACGGTGTGACCGTTCCTAAGGGAACTGTCATCATGGTACCACTTTACACTCTGCACCGGGACCCTGCTTTGTGGCCTGAGCCTGAGGCCTTCAAACCTGAAAGGTATTGTGCTGGATTAATTGCAGGTTAAATTTAGATTTAATCCAAAATTAGTCGTGTGTATAAACTTCCCGATATTTGTATGGTTGCTTGTCTCTATATCTGCGATGCACTCGATTCGTCCAGGGTGTACCCTGTCTCTCACGTCATGTCCAGACCCCCACTTTCAATGGATAGAAGGATAGACTGAACAAGACAGTTTAATTAATCCCCAGAAACAAATTTGCCACCAAAAACAGACAACAAACAATAAACATTACATTCAGAGTACATTTCACAATAATGAAAACAACATAAAGAGCCATTTGAGAAATGATTATCAACTGACAGGTGCCATAGATCCAGCCCAAAACTGAAAAGTGCTTAAAAAATCTGACTGCTGCTGGAATAAAAAAAACCTTCTTAGTCGTTCAGTAGAAACACTGAGGCATCACTAGTCGATCACTGAATGAGTCTGTTAAGAACACTGTGTCAGGTATGACCTTAGAAGTACAGGACTGTTTGAGGCTTGGTCCTTGTTCTCTTTTCTAAGGGGACCTCAAGTGAGAGCGGAGTAAGGCCAATCACTGAACCGGCCTTTATAATCATCTCATTGATCTGGTACAAATGAGAAAAGAGGTATAGATGAGTCAACTTTCTGATATTTGTTCATGTTTTTTTTTTCAGGTTCAGCAAAGAGAACAAAGACAACATCGACCCCTATGCCTTCCTGCCCTTTGGAGCAGGACCAAGGAACTGTATTGGAATGCGATTTGCTCTCTTGGCGATGAAGCTGGCCTTAGTCATGGTCCTTCAGAACTTTAGCTTTGTCACCTGCAAGGAGACACAGGTGAAAACACTGTTTTTATTAAGTGTGGTTGTTAGAATTAGGATGTGAGCTTTGGAGGAGCCTCACTGCTGATACATTTTGTTTTTCTAGATTCCGATGGAGCTGGGAGTGGATGGTTTTACCACGCCTGCGGTGCCCATCAAACTGAAACTCGAGCCCAGAGCCAGGGATTCTTCTTCATTCTAACTTTGATTATGTGGCAGTAATCTGGCCGCTCTCATACTAACCTGCTTCACTATCAAGTCAAGAGTTATGTTCCGCTTTAAGAAAAATCGCTCATCTAAAGACATTTTAGAGTACCATACAAAATAAAGCACCATATAAATTGCAGCATATAGAATGGGTATTTTTTTACGATTTATAGAAATGTATAGAAAACGTATATAGATGTATAGAATGTATATCAATTAGATCTTACAGATCATGTATAATTTCACTAATCATTTCGATTACATTTAAATAACAACATTTAGTCCTAGGAAACAAACCCCTGCTGATTTTGTTGTCGTCCCTGATTGACTGACAGGCGTTGTTTTTTCTCTCATTGTATTTTAGAAGACAATATGAGGTGTTTCGATATTTTTTAGATCTTCAATATTAACACCACTACTCTTTTTGTTACTTTTATTTGACAGAATTAAATTGCAACATATCATCACGGTTTTCGTTTGCTGTTATTGTTTCAGGGCTGAACGTTTTGTGCAGTCTTTGGTGCAGAATGAAGTGAGAAAACCTACCTGGTTTAGCTGCAATTAAACTTTTCCTGTCCTTTATTCAATATTTAACTTATTTTGTGTCAAAATCACCCCCTAATTGGCACTGCAATTCCTTGGGAAATTTACAATACACACACAAAGTGTGACGCCGATAAGATAAATGGTTTCTGAGATAAGGGTTCCATAGACACAAAGACAGATGTTTTGGCAATTCGTAGGTATGCTGCTACATTGACTTGTAAATTAGCTTGAACAACATGAATGACACAATCCATTACAAGAAATTGTATTAGTTCCTCCATCAAATGAATGCAAAACCTGCAAACTGCCATTTGAGACCACGGGGGCCACATAGTGGGATTCAGGGACTTTGCTCTTGATTAACAATTTCCCTGGAATGAGGGAATGATTTTCCATGGACACTGATTTTGAGATATCAGGTAACACATGGAGAGTTTTGGCCTGACATCCAGCAGCTCAAACACACAAATATATAACTAAACTAACTCAAATAACAAAACTGTGTGTGTGTGTGTGTGTGTGTGTGTGTGTGTGTGTGTGTGTGTGTGTGTGTGTGTGTGTGTGTGTGTGTGTGTGTGTGTGTGTGTGTGTGTGTGTGTGTGTGTGTGTGTGTGTGTGTGTGTGTGTGTGTGTGTGTGTGTGTGTGTGTGCCCTTGCAGTTGCTAAATGTGAGGACTGGCTTTAGATTTTAACCAACAGAGTGAGGTAAGTGAGGACATTTTGACCGGTCGTTACTTTGCTTGCCTCTAAATAGCCTCCTAACCTTAAATAGATGCTATTCTCTGAGTTTCAGAAAGGGTTCTCAGTTTGGGCCAAAAGTGCATTTTTTGCTTACTGACCCCACGCCCTAGAGTTGTTCTTCGGTACTGCACCAGAATTATCCCCACGGTGCTAAATCTGTAGGCCTAATCCTGTGCTACTGTACAAAGAGGAATATGCACTGGACATTTGCAATTCTTATTTTTGATAAAACTTAAATGTAACTCAATATATATTTAGCGAATTTGTCTCTGAAATATGAGATTCTGATCAATAGAGTCATGGTGGTGTAAATAGTATTCAATTAACAATTTATTTAATATTGTGTTATATTGTAGAAATGTACTTATTAAGAAAGAACATAATATATATATATATATATATTTATATATATATAAAATCATATATATTATAAGATCCCTGGAAAGCATTGATAAATTATCAAAATATGAAATGTATTTACTCAATAATATACTGTGTGTTTGAAACAGTCACTACACCATATGCTTTTACAAATGCCTGTCAAATTTGATACTGAATATATTTAATTTCACATGGCCATGCTGTCAGAAGCAAAAATATTGGTCACATATTAGCAAAATATTAGCTCTATAAACATATATTAGAAGATATATTAATCTAATTGTTGAAAATTCCCCTTTTTTTTATTATTTTTCCACGACTAATACCGACAGATGAAAAAAGGTTCTACAATGTTTATGTACTTAACTTTAGTGATAAATTAATTGATTGAATTTACACCTGAGCAATTAAACTAATGTAATGTACCAAATATTTTAAAGCTAAAAAATTACCACAAGCTATGGCCCTGTGGAGCCAGTGAGTCCGCAGAGTTACGGGGATCATTAATGAAGAAGGTCGAGATTGAGCTGTTGATCGTGAACGACGGGTTGGCTACCACTGGTCTGAAGACATTAACATGGTGTAAATGACCTTGTTTCGAGTCGAATTTGAATTTAGTTGCTTTCGGACACTTTCCTGACACCACAGGAACAGTATGGAGGCATTTTCTGTTTTTTTTTTTTGCTGGGGTTTTTTACCCCAGCAACCCCAGGTTTTTTACGTTACGTAAGAATTAGTCACCATTTACTTCAATTGGATTTGATTTGGCTGCAGCACTGTTTACCCCTGGAACTCCAGAGGTGTTGTGTGGACCCAAGGACTTCACCAACACCTCCATCGGCATAATGGTGAGTGGGAGAGAGATGCAGTTCAGTGTTCAGTTGACCTGGACTGGGCCAGCACGCACTGATGGTGACAATAAGAAGTTACGCAACATGTTTTTAACCGTGGCACCGCCTCTGTGCAGGTCACACACCTCAACCAAGAGAAGCAGTGACAGATAGCAAAGCTCAGGGCGCACAGCAGGACGAACCATGGGCTACTTTCCGGACTTTTCCATCGAAACCTGGACGTTGATAGTGTTTGTCATCACTCTCATTGCAGTGTGAGTATGATTCTATTGTTGTTTGTGTCCTCCAGATCTGCACAGTTTCCCAAAAAAAGTGAACGATTTCCCTGTTGCCTTTTCTTACCTCCTTTTGTAGGAGGCTGTGTGACAGTTCTTAGTTTGTTTGTTTCAGCGTACTATTTATCTGACGTTGAATTTGAGGTTTTGAGTCCACATGTGAAAACTGTAACTTATAAAGTGGAAAACAGGGCAGCACTGTCAATGTTGTTTTCAGTAGCTGAAGACACTGTTTCAAGGCTACTTATTTTCACAAAACAAAATAAGGCCTATTATATTCTAAGGCTAAGTCTTTATTGTCACATAATAATAATAATAATAATAATAATAATAATAATAATAATAATAATAATAATAATAATAATAATAATAATAATAATAATAATGATAATAATGATAATAATCCATATACACAAATACAAAAAAAACACAACCCTGGAGGTTTGTCAGTGCATGAAGGCACACGTGATGATTTGACTGGACTAAAGGTAGCCTACAGTTAAAGATTTACAGATGAGTGTAATGTGCCCAAATAAAAAAAACTCTAGGGTCTAAAATGGATTCTGATATCAGACTTAAAATATGCTGAATTGACTGTTCACAAACGTGTTTAATTTTTTTTTCTGGTTTATGATAAATTGTTTGTACCAATAACAGTGGTAAAAGTAAAAATTGTAAATAACAGTAGCGATAGGGAAATGTCAAACAGCCTTAGGTCTAAACACACTTGTGTGGGTGCTGCAAGGGTGTTTACATATTGACGTGCTTCTTTAACAAATATGTGTTAATATATAGGTACGTAATTGAGCTCAGTTTTGTGTACTTATGAATTTTAAAGAGATGGCTGTTAAAATGTATTAATATATATATATAACTAAACAGCATACTATAGACAGCATATAAAGATGGACAATGTATCTCCTTTTCCTCCCTTTGTGCAGAAATGAAGCCAAATTATCCCTGATGCTATAATTTGCAGCCAGGGTCTTGTGCTCAACCATTAATTCGAACAAAATTTACAAAATGAACACATGGACATGCATCAGTGTGATAATAACTATACTGCATGTCTTATCGTACCAGTAGGCCGTGGGGTTTATGAACTTTATTTCAGGCAGCAACAGGCGGGTGATCATCATCATTTAGTCATGTTGTCATCTATAAATACAGTCTGTGGACCCTGCTCAACCATGCAGTCTTTTCTTTAACCTTACACCTGGGGTCACGTTGAAAGTGGATGGACACTTGCTGGGGAGTCACCATGAGTTAATACGGATGATAATTAAAGTGTATTTTATGAATGGGTGATTGACAAACTGTACTGTAGAGCCCTTTGAATGGTCATCAAGACTAAAAATGCTCTTTATAACTACAGACCATTAACCATTCAATTTGCTCCACTGAAACTGGTGCAGCTGAGTTGATGGGAGACTCAGGAGGAGTTGACAGTTGAGGAGTGTGTGGGACCTAAGACAACCTCTAATCAGCCAAACAATAATTGATATCGCTCCATGTGAGGGTACCATAAGTGTACAGGGGCCTTCAAATCAGTGGACACTTAATAAACCTTTCCTTAGTTAGATATGTTAATGGTTACAAACAGGTATAGTTGATACGATAATAACAGCTGTATTCATTGAGGTATGCATTCATTTTAATGGGCTCCTTCGACAGCACACATTTTAATAAGCAATAGCTGCACGAACACAGGTTTAATAATTCACATTAACAATATCTTGTTTGTTATTTATTGCATATGCAGACTCACTGAAATGAGTCCTTGGGCACTTAAATGGAACTTAATGGAGCTTTATTACCAGTGCTTTCACAAGTTCAAATATCCTGATTATTTTCTATGAAAATGTCCAAAGATTTTCGTTTGGTAAAGGAAATATCAAGCAAGCATCCACAGAAACCATTCAGATCACTTCTTCTGCTCTACACCCTGTGGTCCTTATGCTCCAACAGACACAGGGGCAGCCTATACCGAACTGAAAGAAAGGATTTTTATGGTTTCAAATATTTTGCGGATGCAGAAATGGAGCTGATGACAGAAAAAAGGATGAAACTGTAAACTCAGTTGAAGCTTCGAAGTATCAAGTATCAGGTTTACAACAGTGAATTCACATAAAAGACAAAGATATTCAACTCAACATTTTGTATCATGTACTGCTCAATAAAATCAAAGGAACACTTTTAAAACACATCATATCTCATTGTGAAAAAAAATTATGTTGGATATTTATACTGATATGGACAGTTTAATGTCTTAGGAACAAAAGGATGCCTAATCTTTGATGGAAATAAAAGTGTTCAGCCTACAGAGGGCTCAACTTTATAGACACCCCGAAAATCATAGTGAAAAGGTGATGTGGCAGGCTTGACCATTTTGCCAAAATTCAATTTCTGCAACTCAAATGCTTCTCAATATCTTGTGTGGCCCCCACGTGCTTGTATGCATGCTAGTCAACATAGCGGCATGCTTCTAATGAGACAACGGATGGTGTTTTGTGGGAGGTCCTCCCAGATCTGTCTAAGGGCATCAGTGAGCTCCTGTAAAGTCTGAGGAGCAACCTGGCGGCGTCTGATGGACCGAAACATAATGTCCCAGAGGTGTTCTATCGGGTTTAGGTCAGGTGATCGTGAGGGCCATTCAATTGCATAATTTTCTTCATCCTCCAGGTTCTGCCTTCATACCCTTGCCACATGAGGCCGGGCATTATCGTGCATCAGGAGGAACCCAGGACCTACTGCACCAGCGTAGGGTCTGACCATGGGTTCAAGGATTTCATCCCGATACCTAATGGCAGTAAGACTGCCGTTCTCTAGCCTGTAGAGGTCTGTGCGTCCCTCCATGGATATGCCTCCCCAGACCATCACTGACCCACCACCAAACCAGTCATGCTGAACGATGTTGCAGGCAGCATGGCGTTCTCCGTGGCTTCTCCAGACCCTTTCATGTCTATCACAGGTGCTCAGGGTGAATCTGCTCTCATCTGTGAAAAGCACAGGGCGCCAGTGGCGGACATGCCAATTCTGGTGTTCTATAGCAAATGCCAATCAAGCTCCACGGTGCTGGGCAGTGAGCACAGGGCACACTACAGGACGTCGCGCCCTGAGGCCACCCTCATGAAGTCTGTTTCTGACTGTTTGGGCACAGACATTCACACCAGTGGCCTGCTGGAGGTCATTCTGTAGGGCTCGGGCAGTGCTCAACCTGTTCCTCCTTGCACAAAGCAGCAGATATTGGTCCTGCTGATGGGTTGAGGACCTTCTACGGCCCTGTCCAGCTCTCCTAGAGTAACTGCCTGTCTCCTGGAATCTCCTCCATGTTCTGGAGATTATGCTGGGAGACACATCAAATCTCCTTGCAACGGCACGCATGGATGTGCCATCCTGGAGGAGTTGGACAATCTGTGCAGCTTCTGTAGGGTTAAGAAATCGCCTCATGCTCCCAGTAGAGAAAATGACTCTAGCTTAAGCCAACACTAATGGAAAACCAGTCGAAGTGATCAAGAGGGAGAAACTTGAAATGGCCTCCACATGCAAAACCACTCCTATTTTGGGGGTCGTCTCATTGTTGCCCCTCTAGTGCACCTGTTGTTAATTCCATCAACACCAATTGATAATTGACAACTGATTAACGACACCCTCTGCTACTTAACTGACCAGATAATTATCAAAAAAGTGCAATTGAATTCATGCCATACCCTGATAAAAAAGTGTTCCTTTAATTTTTTTGAGCAGTGTATATATATATATATATTTAAGATTAAGATACATTTTATTATCCCACACACATGCACAGACATGCACTTTGACTTCAGTAATAATGGATTTTGTCTGTTTCCTAATTTTTTAATCCCCAGGTATGGATATGCTCCATATGGCGTTTTTAAGAAGTTAGGCATCCATGGACCCAAACCTTTGCCCTTTATTGGGACATTTTTGGAGTGCAGGAAGGTGAGACACGTTTTCCAGTGATCTAAGCTGACACTCTGCTGATGAAGGGTTTGACTCTTTTGATTCCTCTGTCACTCGTCTCCACAGGGCATCCACAATTTTGACACGGACTGCTTTAAGAAATATGGCAGGATTTGGGGGTAAGTGTTTGATATGAATTAAGGATACATACTAAATGTCTCATGCGATGTCCCACACTGTATTTGACTCACTTCAATATCTGCTGTTACATTAAAAGGCTCTACGATGGCAGACAGCCTATCTTGGCTATAATGGACACAGCCATGATCAAAACAGTCTTGGTTAAGGAGTGTTATTCTGTCTTCACCAACAGACGGGTAAGGAAAAGCAACACGGAGGCGCCAAGACTACTTATTGAACTAAATGTAATGACGGTGTCCTCTGTGGGTGTGTTGTTTAGGATTTTGGCTTGAATGGACCCTTAAGTGATGCTGTTTCAATAGTAGAAGATGAGCAATGGAAGAGGATCCGTAGTGTGCTCTCTCCGTCCTTCACCAGTGGCCGTCTGAAAGAGGTTAAAAACTAACTTTTTTCATTTTATCCGTATATTAAAACTAAAACTGGTTGATGTCTATTTGCAAATGTTTGGAAATTCATTGTTTTCTTTTGAGCAGATGTACACAATAATGATTAAACACTCAAGTAACCTGATTGAGAGTCTTCACAAGAAAGTCGGGGCGGATGAAGTCATTGAAGTTAAAGAGTGAGTAAGGTTAAGCTGCTTTCAGACATGCACTGAACTCCCGTACATTCTCCAGAGGGAATGTATGTGTGAACACAAATGTCCAACCTCCAGACTTTGTGGACTTTTGGGGGGTTGATGACGTATGTAACACACAACAAAATGAAAAAGATGAATAGAAATAATATATCTCATGATGAAAAACGTAGAAGACACAGGTGAATATGTCAAGAGAGCTTTTGGTGATCAAGGCTGATGCTGGTGTCAGTGTGCTGTAAACATCAAGAAGATCAAGATAGATTTATTAATCCCACACACATGCACACTCATGCAAATTAGTGAAATTTGATATGGTCTCAGGACACAGAGTAGTGGGCAGCCATGTACGGCGGTCGGGGATCAAATGTTGGGGGAGTAAGGTGCCTTGCTCAAGGGCACTATACAGAGTCATCTTGGACTTTTTGAACAGATCCAAGTGTTGTCCATCCAGGTTCGAACCAGAGACCTTCCAGTTGGATGTCTTCCCAATTTTCTGCCCATAGTCCAAGTTTTCTGCCACTAGTCCACAGCCTCTACAAAAGATTGCCACAGCAGAATTAATACATCTTATATACTGCCCCTGCCTGCATCTGTATCACAGACCCAACTCTCAGGACATCCTCCTGAGGTTGTGTCTGAAAACTGCTTTACTCTTTGTGATGAGATTCATTAATTTCCCGTTTCATTTGCTTTTTCTTACTCAGGGATTATAGGTATTACTGTACTCAATTGGAATAACGTGCCTTTCTTACAGAGTATTTGGACCGTACAGTATGGATGTTGTGACCAGCACTGCTTTCAGCGTGGACATTGATTCCATCAATAATCCCTCTGATCCGTTTGTAACAAACATCAAAAGAATGGTCAAGTTCAACTTCCTGAATCCATTACTTGTGCTTATCGGTATGTTGAACATTATTCTGTCACCAGAATGTCTATTTTGTCTTTTTTATCTGACATTTAAATTAACTGTATTTAAATTATTCCTTTCAGTTCTGTTTCCATTCTTGGGACCAGTCTTTGATAAGATGGATTTGGCATTCTTCCCAACTGAAGTGACTAAGTTCTTCTACAGCTTCCTGCAGATGATAAAATTGGATCGGAATAAGGCTGACCACAAAGTAATTCAGTGCAGCTACAGTGGATTTAATTTGTGAAATTTAGTTTTTTAGAATTTAGTTTTGTGTAAGATTCCCCTTGATAACAACTGTGTGTTTTTTGTCTGGCAGAACCGAGTGGACTTCATGCAGCTGATGGTGGACTCTCAGGTTTCAGAGAACAATAAGAACGACACCAGTTTGCAAAAAGGTAGAGAAAGAAACTGGATGGACACATTTAAGTTCATGGTTTTTCTCTATATTCATACCTTAGCCTTGTTTTAGTATATTGTACATGTAAACAAATAGTGTAGTCAAAGATATAAATGTTCACATTGTGTTTCATGTGCATCAATACCCGAATCCCAGCTATTATTTCCCAAGCAAATATTTTCAGATTCTTTATAGACGACAGTGTTGCCCACATGTCCATAAGTATAGTCATTATAGTAACAATACAATAGTAGAATTATGTTGTGTGTGTGTTGCAGGGCTGACCGATCATGAAATCCTGTCTCAGGCCATGATATTCATCTTTGCTGGCTATGAAACCACTAGCAGCACACTTGGCTTTATAACCTACAACCTGGCAACCAACCCTCACATCCAAAAGACCTTGCAAAAGGAAATTGATGAAACGTTCCCAGAAGAGGTATCTATAATCTGTAATGAATTATCAATCAATCAATCAAATTTGATTTGTATAGCCCATATTCACAAATCACAATTTGTCTCATAGGGCTTTATCAATGAATTAGCAACTGGTTCTGTGCAACCAACTTATTACAACTTTAAAATTCACTTCCTGTAGTGTGAGCCCACCTATGAAGGCCTGATGCAGATGGAATACCTGGACATGGTGGTGAATGAGTCAATGAGGCTGTACCCTATTGCCAATCGATTGGAGAGAATGACGAAGGTCTCAGTTGAAGTGAACGGTATGACCGTTCCTAAGGGAACTGTCATCATGGTACCACTTTACACTCTGCACCGGGACCCTGCTTTGTGGCCTGAGCCTGAGGCCTTCAAACCTGAAAGGTACTGTGCTGGATTAATTGCAGGTTATATTTAGATTTAATCCAAAATTAGTTGTGTGACTAAACTTCCCGATATTTGCATGGTTGCTTGTCTCTATATCTGCGATACACTTGATTCGTCCAGGGTGTACCCTGTCTCTCACCTCATGTCCAGACCCCCACTTTCAAAGGATGGAAGGATAGATTTTACAAGACAGTTTAATTAATTCCCTAGAAACTAATTTGCCACCAAAAACAGACAACAAACAATAAACATAACATTCAGAGTACATTTCACAATATTGAATGAAATGAAAACAACATAAAGAGCCATTTGAGAAATGATTATCAACTGACAGGTGCCATAGATCCAGCCCAAAACTGAAAAGTGCTTAAAAAAATCTGACTGCTGCTGGAATAAAAAACCCTTCTTAGTCGTTCAGTAGAAACACTGAGGCATCACCAGTCGATCACTGAATGAGTCTGTTAAGAACACTGTGTTAGGTATGACCTTCGAAGTACAGGACTGTTTCAGGCTTGGTCCTTGTTGTCTTTTCTATGGGGACCTCAAGTGAGAGTGGAGTAAGGCCAATCACTGAACCGTCCTTTTTTATCATCTCATTGATCTGGTACAAATGAGAAAAGTGGTATATATGAGGCAACTTTCTGATATTTGTTCACGTTTTTTTTTTCAGGTTCAGCAAAGAGAACAAAGACAACATCGACCCCTATGCCTTCCTGCCCTTTGGAGCAGGACCAAGGAACTGTATTGGAATGCGATTCGCTCTCTTGTCGATGAAGCTGGCCTTAGTCATGGTCCTCCAGAACTTTAGCTTTGTCACCTGCAAGGAGACACAGGTGAGAACACTGGTTTTTATTAAGTGTTGTCGTTAGAATGAGGATGTGAGCTTTGGTAGAGCCTCATTGCTGATACATATTGTTTTCCTAGATTCCGATGGAGCTGGGAGTGGAGGGTTTTACCACGCCTGCGGTGCCCATCAAACTGAAACTCAAGCCCAGAGCCAGTGATTCTTCTTCAATCTAACTTTGATTATATGGCAGTAACCTGGCAGCTCTCACTCTAACCTGCTTCACTATCAAGTCAACAGTTTATGTTACGCTTTTAGAAAAATACAAAACATGAACAGTATATTCTTCACAAATCACTCATCTAAAGACATTTTAGAGTACCATATAAAATAAAGCACCATATAAATTCCAGCATATAGTATGGGTATTTTTTTTACGATTTATAGAAATGAATAGAAAACGTATATAGATGAATATAATGTATATCAATGAGTTTTACAGTTTATTTTCACTAATCATTTCGATTACATTTAAATAACAACATTTGGTTCAAGGAAACAAACCCCTGCTGATTCTTTTGTCGTCCCTGATTGACTGACAAGCTTTGTTTTTTCTCTCTTTGTATTTAAGAAGACAATATGAGGTGTTTTGATATTTTTTAAATCTTCAATATTAACACCACTACTCTTTTTGTTACTTTTTTGTGACAGAATTAAATTGCAACATATCATCACGGTTTCCGTTTTGCTGTTATTGTTTCAGGGCTGAACGTTGTGTGCAGTCTATGGTGCAGAATGAAGTTAGAAAACCTACCTGGTTTAGCTGCAAATAAACTTTTACTGTCAATATTCTTTTTTATATTGTTATCTTATTTTGTGTCAAAATCACCCCCTAATCGGCACTGCACTGCCTTGGGAAATTTACATACACATGCAAAGTGTGACGTCGATAAGATGAATGGTTTCTGAGATAAGGGTTCCACAGACAGACAGACGGACAGATGTTTGGGCAATTAGTAGGTATGCTGCTACATTGACTTGTAAATTAGCTTGAACAACATGAATGAAACAATGTCTCTGAAATATGAGGTTCTGATCAATAGAGTCATGGTGGTGTAAATAGTATTCAATTAACAATTTATTTGATATTGTGTAATATTGTAGAAATGTATATATTAAAAAAGAATATTATATCATATATATATAATATAAGATCCCTGGAAAGTATTGATAAATGATCATAATATTCAATGTGAATTTACTTAGTAATATACTGTGTGTTTAAAACAGTCACTACAAGACCATATGCTTTTACAAATTCATGTCAAACTTGATACTGAATATATTTAATTTCACATGGTCATGCTGTCAGAAGCAAAATTATTGGTCACATATTAGCAAAATATTAGTTCCATAAACATATTTGAAGATATATTAATCTAGTTGTTGAAAATTCACCTTTTTTACAGGACTAATTATACTGACGGATAAAAAAAAGGTTCTACAATGTTTATGTACTTAACTTTAGTGATAAATTAATTAATTGAATTTACACCTGAGCAATTAAACTAATGTAATGTACCAAATATTTAAAGCTTAAAAATGACCACAAGCTTTGGCCCTGTGGAGCCAGTGAGTCCACAGAGTTACGGGGATCGTTAATGAAGAAGGTCGAGATTGAGCTGTCAATCGCGTACGACGGGTTGGCTCTCACTGGTCTAAAGGCAAAAACATGGTGTAAATTACCTTGTTTCGAGTCGAATTTCCGGGCTTCCGGACACTTGCCTGACACCACAGGAACAGTATGGAGGCATTTTCTGTTTTTGTTTTTTTGCTGGGGTTTTTAACGTTTAAAGAATAAGTCACCATTTACTTCAATTGGATTGGATTTGGCTGCAACACTGTTTACCACTGGAACTCCAGAGTTGTTTTGTGTACTCAAAAACTTCACCAACACCTCCATCGGCATAATGGTGAATGGGAGAAAGATGCAGTTCAGTTGACCTGGACTGTGCCGGAATGCAGTAATGGTAACGATAAGAAGTTACGCAATATGTTTTTAACCGTGGCACCGCCTCTGTGCAGCTCACACACCTCAACCAGGAGAAGCAGTGACAGATAGCAGAGCTCAGGGCGCACAGCAGGACGAACCATGGGCTACCTTACGGACTTTTCCATTGAAACCTGGACGTTGATAGTGTTTGTCATCACTCTCATCGCAGTGTGAGTATGATTCTGTTGTTGTGTGTGTCCTCCAGATCTGCACAGTTTCCCAAAAAAAGTGAACGATTTCCCTGTTTCCTTTTCTTACGTGTGTTCTTACGTTATGTGTGACAGTTCTTAGTTTCTTGTTTCAGCGCACTATTTATCTGACGTTTAATTTGAGGTTGTGAGTCCACATGTGAAAACTGTAACTTATAAAGTGGAAAACAGGGCAGCACCGTCAATGTTGTTTTCAGTAGCTGAAGACACTGTTTCAAGGCTACTTATTTTCACAAAACAAAATAAAACCTATTATATTCTAAGGCTAAGTCTTTCTTGTCACATAATAATAATAATAATAATAATAATAATAATAATAATAATAATAATAATAATAATAATAATAATAATAATAATAATAATAATCCATATACACGAATACAAAAAAAACACAACCCTGGAGGTTTGTCAGTGCATGAAGGCACACGCGATGATTTGACTGGACTAAAGGTAATCTACAGTTAAAGATTTACAGATGAATGTAATGTGTCCCAATAAAAACTCTACGTTCTAAAATGAATTCTAATATCAGACTATAAATATGTTGAATTGTCTGTGCACAAACGTGTTTTATGATTTTTGTGGTTTATGATAAATTGTTTGTACCAATAACAATGGTAAAAGTAAATATTGTTAATAACAGTAGCGATAGGGAGATGTCAAACAGCCTTAAGTCTAAACACACTTGGGTGCTGCAAGGGTGTGTACATAAAGATGTGCTTCTTTACCAAATATGTGTTAATATATAGGTACATAATTGAGCTCAGTTTTGTGTTCTTATGAATTTTAAATAATTGTTTCTCAATTACAATGCTGGATTGAAAACATGCATACTGATTCAGTCAATATATTGTAAAGAGTCTTAAAGGTGGGTTAAAATGTATATATATACAGTATATATATAATTAAACAGAATGCTAAAGATAGCATATAAAGATGGACAATGTCTCTCCTTTTCCTCCCTTTGTGCAAAAATTAAGCCAAATAATCCCTGATGCTGTAATTTGCAGCCAGAGTCTTGTGCTCAACCAATCGCGAGTCAGTCTCAGCTGTCAATCATGATGTTTCTCCACATTGTCATGCATCAAATACTTAATTTCGAACAAAATTTACAAAATTAACACATGGACATGCATCAGTGTGATAATAACTATACTGCATGTCTTATCGTACCAGTAGGCCGTGGGGTTTATGAACTTTATTTCAGGCAGCAACAGGCGGGTGATCATCATCATTTAGTCATGTTGTCATCTATAAATACAGTCTGTGGACCCTACTCAACCATGCAGTCTTTTCTTTAACCTTACACCTGCGGTCACTTTGAGAGTGGCTGGAGACTTGCTGGGGAGTCACCATGAGTTAATACGGATGATAATTAAAGTGTATTTTATGAATGGGTGAATGACAAACTGTACTGTAGAGCCCTTTGAGTGATCATCAAGACTAAAAATGCTCTTTATAAATACAGACCATTAACCATTCAATTTGCTCCACTGAAACTGGTGCAGCTAAGTTGATGGGAGACTCAGGAGGAGTTGACAGTTGAGGAGTGTGTGGGACCTAAGACAACCTCTAATCAGCCAAACAATAATTGATATCGCTCCATGTGAGGGTACCATAAGTGTACAGGGGCCTTCAAATCAGTGGACACCTAATAAACCTTTCCTTAGTTAGATATGTTAATGGTTACAAACAGGCATAGCTGATAAGATAATAAAGGCTGTATTCAACTTTAATGGGCTCCTTCGACAGCACACATTTTTTAATGAGCAATAGCAGCACGAACACAGGTTTAATAATTAACATTAACAATAGCTTGTTTGTTATGAATTGCATATGCTGACTCACTGAAATGAGTCCTTGGTCACTTAAATGGAACTTAATGGAGCTTTATTACCAGTGCTTTCACAAGTTCAAATGTCCTGATTATTTTCTTTGAAAATGTCCAAGGATTTTCGTTTGGTAGAGGAAATATCAAGCAAGCATCCACAGAAACCATTCAGACCACTTCCACTGCTCTGCACACTGTGGTCCTTATGCTCCAAAAGACACGGGAGAACCAGCCTATATCGAACTGAAGGAACGGATTTTTATGGTTTCAAATATTTTTGCAAATGCAGAAATGCAGCTGATAACAGAAAAAAGGATGAAACTGTAAACTTAGTTGAAGCTTCGCAGTATCAAGTACTGTGTTTTGACTGATAAACCCATCAAAGCCTACAAAGGCATCTTACAGATACTACAATGTTATCAAATAGACATGACAGTTACACAAGGACAGGATTCATGTTGTTTGATAGTAAGGTGCAAGAACTAAGTAAACAGGCAATATATATAACTTCATTAATAATGGATTTATTCTCACTTTCCTGCTTTTTTAATCCCCAGGTATGGATATGCTCCATATGGTGTTTTTAAGAAGTTAGGCATCCCTGGACCCAAACCTTTGCCCTTTATTGGGACATTTTTAGGGTACAGGAAGGTGAGACACATTTTCCAGTGATCTAAGCTGACACTCTGCCGATGAAGGGTTTTACCCTTTTGATTCCTCTATCACTCGTCTCCACAGGGCCTCAATTTTGACACGGACTGCTTTAAGAAATATGGCAGGATTTGGGGGTAAGTGTTTGATATGAATTAAGGATACATACTACATGTCTCATGCGATGTCCCACGTTGTATTCGACTCACTTCCATATCTGCTGTTGCATCAAAAGGTTTTACGATGGCAGACAGCCTCTCTTGGCTATAATGGACACAGCCATGATCAAAACAGTCTTGGTTAAGGAGTGTTATTCTGTCTTCACCAACAGACGGGTAACAAAAAGCAACACGGGGGGGGCTCAAGACTAATTATTGAACCAAATGTAATGACGGTGTCCTCTGTGGGTGTGTTGTTTAGGATTTGGGCCTAAACGGACCCTTACGTGATGCTGTATCAATGGTAAAAGATGAGAAATGGAAGAGGATTCGCAATGTTCTCTCACCGTCATTCACAAGTGGCCGACTGAAAGAGGTAAAACATTTGTACAGTTTTTTTAAGCATTATTAACATATTCACACTAAAACTGGTTGATGTCCACATGCTAAAATTGGACTATTCATTGTTTTCTTTTGGGCAGATGTACACAATAATGTTTAAACACTCGAGTAACCTGATCGAGAGTCTTCACAAGAAAGTCGGGGCCGACGAAGTCATTGACGTTAAAGAGTGAGTACTGTTAAGCTGCGTTCAGACATGCACTGAACTCCCCTGCATTCTCCAGAGGGAATGTATGTGTGAACACAAATGTCCGACTTCCAGACTTTTAGGACTTTTTTCAGCCAGCCCCCAGGTTATAGGTCCTCAGAAAGTCTGGAGGAGCAGTTATGAGAACTCCTCGTGGTGTTGGGTGGTTAATGACATAACGTACACACAAAATGAAAAAGATGAAAAGAAATCCAATATCTAATGATAAAAGAATGTATAAGTCACTGGTGAATAGGTCAAGAGAGATTTTTGGTGATCATGGCCAATGCTGGTGTCAGTGTGCTGTAAACATAAACACATGATCTCAACAGCAGAATTTATGCATGTTATATACTGCCCCTGCCTGCATCTGCATCACAGACCCAACTCACAGGACATCCTCCAGAGGTTGTGTCTGAAAATTGCTGAACTCTTTGTGATAAGATTCATTAGTTTCCCATTTGTTTTACTTTTTCTTACTCAGGGATTATACGTATTACTGTACTCAATTGGAATTACGTGCCTTTTTTACAGAATATTTGGACCGTACAGTATGGATGTTGTGACCAGCACAGCTTTCAGCGTGGACATTGATTCCATCAATAATCCCTCTGATCCGTTTGTAACAAACATCAAGAAAATGGTCAAGTTCAACTTTGTGATCCCTCTTGTTGTGCTTATCAGTATGTTGAACATTATTCTGTGACCAGAATATCTATTTTGTCGTCTTTCTTTGACATTCAAATTAACTGTATCTCTTCTTATTCCTTTCAGTTCTGTTTCCATTCTTGATACCAATCTTTGATAAGATGGATTTGGCATTCTTCCCGAGTGAAGTTTCTAAGTTCTTCTACAGCTTCTTGCAGATGATAAAATCCGATCGGAAGAAGGCTGACCACAAAGTAATTCAGTGCAGCTACAGTGTATTTAATTGTGAAGTTTAGTTTTTTTTAAATTTTGTTTTGTGTAAGATTCCCCTTGAACAACAACTGTGTGTTTTTGTCTTGCAGAACCGAGTGGACTTCATGCAGCTGATGGTGGACTCTCAGGTTTCAGAGAATGATAAAAACGACAGCAGTTTGCCAAAAGGTAGAGAAGGAAACTGGAAGGACACATTTAAGTTAATATTTTTCTCTTAAATCATACCTTATGCTTATTTTAGTAAATTGTACATGTAAACAAAGAGTGAAGTCAAATATATCAATGTTCACACTGTGTTTCATTGTGCATAGTTGTTGAACTGAATGTTATGAGTAAAACTGGAGGTTTGGAGGCAACTAGAGATGAAAGCTTCTTCTTCTTCTTCTTCTTCTTCTTCTTCTTCTTCTTCTTCTTCTTCTTCTTCTTCTTCTTCTTCTTCTTCTTCTTCTTCTTCTTCTTCTTCTTCTTCTTCGTTAGGTTTATTGGCAACCAAAATCAATGTTCATTAATCCCATCAACTGTTGTACTTCTCTTTCCCTTTACATCACACACCTCTGGGTGGGGTATTATCTTACAAATATTTTCATATGATTGCCATCTCTGTTGATGAGAGCCTCAAGTTGAAACAAAGAATCAGACAATATTCGGAAGCATCCAACGGGGGGATGCATTGTTCTGTGGCAGGCTGAACCTAGCATAAACTTGGTATATACCGCTTTCACTTTGCGTGAACATGTGACATACAATACTCAGCATGTAGACAGACCTCAGGTTATAACCTCCTCACACACACGCACGCAGACTACACAGACACACAGACACACACACACACACACACACACACAAACACACACACACACACACACAAACACACACAGTCTAGGGATGAAATCAATACCCGGCTGCCTGCTATGAATTTAGTAAAGAATAAGCATTCATGTCCAAGCAACGTTTCTGAGCCCTAATACCACAATGTTGCCAACCACTCCTTAGGGTTTTTTCATAATAGTAACAATACAATAGTTGAATTATGTTGTGTGTGTATTGCAGGGCTGACTGATAATGAAATCCTGGCTCAGGCCATGTTTTTCATCTTTGCTGGCTATGAAACCAGCACCAGCACACTTGGCTTTATATCCTACAACCTGGCAACTCACCTTCTCATCCAAAAGACCTTGCAAAAGGAAATTGATGAAACGTTCCCTGAAAAGGTAACTTTACTTTTTTTAATTGCTATAATAAATTAGCATATGGTTCTGTGCTACCAACTTATTTTAACTTAAATTGAATTCCTCTAGTGTGAGCCCACCTATGAAGGCCTGATGCAGATGGAATACCTGGACATGGTGGTGAATGAGTCAATGAGGCTGTACCCTATTGCCAGTCGATTAGAGAGAATTACGAAGGCCTCAATTGAAGTGAACGGTGTAACCGTTCCTAAGGGAGTTGTCATCGTGGTACCAGTTCACACTTTGCACCGGGACCCTGCTTTGTGGCCTGAGCCTGAGGCCTTCAAACCTGAAAGGTACTGTGCTGGATTAATGTCAGGTTAAATTCAAAGTCTTCTTTAAGAAATCTTACTGGTGGGAATAAAAAACCTTCAAAGTACAGGACTGTTTGAGGCTTGGTCCTTTTTTTCTTTTCTAAGGGGACTTTAAGTGAGAGTGGAGTAAGTCCAATCACTGAACCGGCCATTTGAATCATCTTATTGATCTTGTGTCAATGAGAAAAGTGGTATTGATAATAACTTAATAATATTTGTTCATGTTTTTTTCAGGTTCAGCAAAGAGAACAAAGGCAACATCGACCCCTATGCCTTCCTGCCCTTTGGAGCAGGACCAAGGAACTGTATTGGAATGCGATTTGCTCTCTTGTCGATGAAGCTGGCCTTAGTCAGGGTCCTTCAGAACTTTAGCTTTGTCACCTGCAAGGAGACACAGGTGAGAACACTGTTTTTTATTTTGTGTGGTCGTTTGAATTAGGATGTGAGCTTTGGTAGAGCCTCATTTCTGATACAAATTGTTTTCCTAGATTCCGATGGAGCTGGGAATGGCTGGTTTAACGATTCCTGCGGTGCCCATCAAACTGAAACTCGAGCCCAGAGCCAGTGATTCTTCTTCAATCTAACTCTGATTATGTGGCAGTAATCTGGCAGCTCGCACTCTAACCTGCTTCACTATCAAGTCAACAGTTTATTGTCCACTTTTAGAAAAAATAACATAAACAGTATATGCTTATTCTTCAGATATAAGGTTGTCTGTAGTTCAAGTTCGCGGACAAATCACTCATCTAAAGTCATGTTTGAGTACCATACAAATGAAAGCACAAAATATATTGGAGGGTATAGTATGTTTTTACGATTTATAGAGATGTATAGAAAACGTAAAGAAATGTATACAATGTATATTGATGAATTCTTACAGATCCCTTGAAAGCATTGATAAATGATCATTATATTAAATGTGTACAGTATTGAGTTATTGATCTCATGTGTGTTTGAAACTACAAGTCATTACAAGGCATATGGTTCTACAGGTGTCCATGAAAATGCTTGTCAAATTTGATACCGAATTAATTTCCCTCCACATGTTCATGCCGCAGAAGCAACATTTTTGGGGATATACTTGCATTATTCCTATAAACATATATGAAGAAATATATTTATCAAATTAATTGTTTTTACAGGACAAATTATAACTCCACTGACAGATGTGAAAAGGCTTTGCAATGTTTATGTAGTTAACTTTATTGATGCATTAATTCATTTTACACGTTGCTTCACCTAAATAATGTAACTAATGTTATCTACCGAATATTTATATTATATATAATATTTATATTTACTATATCATGCCCACAGCTATGGGACCCACAACAAGTTTTCATTAGCAATACTCAGTTAACCTCACAATACCACAAACACCTACTTTCTTAGCTCAGGTGCATTTTCATCCTCATGAAGTCAACACTGACCACAATCATAATCAATTTATAGACTTCATAGGCTATTTTAATAAATTAATACGCTCCCAACGCAGGAGCTGACAATAATAATTATTTTCTTGAGTTTAGTGGGGTTTTAAGTCAGAGTGGGCCTGAGGAGTTTCCTATAACTGCACAGAGAACGATCAGCTGCACAGAAATCACATTGAACCTAATGCTGCTTCGAAACGGCCATGAAACAGGTGGTGGAAACTCACAGGTTAACTGACATATGGAGAGAAATGCATGACAAATACAGACAGTACACTTGGGTCCAAAGCAGGGAGGGTCTTTTATCTATGGCCAGATTAGACAGATTTTATTGTTTTAATTTTATCATGTCTCTCTCTCTCCCCCTGTGTCTCTCATTTTTTCTGTCTCTCTCTGTCCCTTCCTGTCTGTCTCTTTCTGTGTCCCCCCTCTCTCCCTTTCTGTCTTTCTCTGCCTGTCTGTCTCTGTCTGACCATCCCTGTCTGTCTCTTTCTGTGTCCTTCTATCTCTCCCCTGTGTCTCTCTCTGTTTCTGTCTGTCTCTCTTCTCATTTTCTCTTCGCTGAGACAGGCTACAGTGAAATGACTGCATCAACCGAGGCTTTGCAGGTGTAGAGATACAAGACAAGTTGAGGAGACAGAGAGAAGATGGTAGACATTAGGGCGAAAAAACATGGTGTAAATGATCTTGATTCTAGTTGAATTTGGACACTGGAGCAGCATGGAGGCATTTATATTTCTTACATTTGAAGAATTTTTAACCATTTACCTCAATTGCATTAGATTATTTAAACTGGAACACTTCACCCACCCCTCCATAGGCATAGTGGTGAGTAGATAATGAGTGAATTTTCATTTTAGGGTGAACTATCTCTTTAAGTGGGAGAAAGGTGAAGTTTATTGTACAGTTGACCTGGACTGGGCCAGCACGCACTGATGGTGACGATAAGAAGTTACGCAACATGTTATTAACTGTGGCAACGCCTCTGTGCAGCTCACACACCTCAACCGAGAGAAGCATTGACAGAGCACAGAGCTCAGGGCGCACAGCAGGACGAACCATGGGCTACTTTCCGGACTTTTCCATCGAAACCTGGACGTTGATAGTGTTTGTCATCACTCTCATCGCAGTGTAAGTATGATTCTGTTGGTGTGTGTCTAAAAAGCAAACAATTAGAAACAATTTGAAAGCAATTTGAAGATCACACAGCACTAGAGCACAGAAGTTAAATAATGTTATAGATCAGAAAAGAGGAAAAATAAAATATAACATTATAAAATGATCAAGACGGACAGTAAAATCTGATTTTTCTCATCTTGGTTTTTCGTTTAGTCAGACACTTTCTCACATTAACTTGTAGTTAACAAATACTGGATAAATCTTGGACTTCTATTTTAATGAGGATTCAAATTAAAAAGCATTAGTTTGAATAGCATGATTTCTATGTGTGCCCCTAAGTTTCCTATACTACAAATGGATTTGTGAACCAAAATAGCCCCCTGCTCCTTTAAGTCACATCAATAACATGAAATCGCATAATTGAGATGAGCTGTTGAGTTCCGACTGTCATTAAGAATTAGTTTTATGTGCTTCTGGGTCCAAGTGAGTTTTATTTGTTGTGGACAAATACATGTATAAAAATTTGAGAAATCAAGGACAATTAACCTTTGAGTTACTGATACTAAAAAACAACAACACAACCCTGGAGGTTTGTCAGTGCATGAAGGCACACGTGATGATTTGACTGGACTAAAGGTAGTCTACAGTTAAAGATTTACAGATGAATGTAATGTGTCCCAATAAAAACTCTATGGTCTAAAATGGATTCTGATTACAATATCATTGTAAATAACAGTAGCGATAGGGAGATGTCAAACAGCCTTTTAGTGTATACACACTTGTGTGGGTGCTGCAAGTGTGTGTACATATAAAGGTGCTTCTTTACCAAATATTTGTTAATATATGGGTACTTAATTGAGCTCAGTTTTGTTTATCAATGAATTTTAAACATTTTTTCTCTTAATTGCAATGCTGGATTGAAAACATGCATACTGATTCAGCCAATGTATTGTAAAGAGCCTTAAAGGTGGCTGTTAAAATGTATATTACTAAATACACATTTATATATATATATATATAATTAAACAGCATGCTATAGACAGCATATAAAGATGGACAATGTGTCCCCACTTCTTCCCTTTGTGCAAAAATTAAGCCAAATTATCCTTGATGCTATAATTTGCAGCCAGAGTCTTGTGCTCAACCAATCGCGAGTCAGTCTCAGCTGTCAATCATGATTTTTCTCCATGTTGTCATGCATCAAATACTAGATTCAAACAAAATTTACTAAATTAACACATAGACATGCATCAGTGTGATAAGAACTATTCTGCTTGTCTTATCATACCAGTAGGCCGTGGGGTTTATGACCTGTACTTCAGGCAGCAACAGGCGGGTGATCATCATCATTTTGTCATTTTGTCATCTATATATACCTAAGACGACCTCTAATCAGCCAGACAATAACTCATATCGCTCCATGAGAGGGTACCATAAGTGTACAGGGGCCTTCAAATCAATTAATAAACCTTTCCTTATTTAGATATGTTAATGGTCAAATACAAACTTAGCTGATAAGATAGTAAAGGCTGTATTCAATTTTAATGGGCTCCTTCAACAGCAGGGTTAGGGTTACCGTACTGAAAGAAAGGATTTTTATGGTTTCAAATATTTTGCGCATGCTAAAATGCAGCTGAAAACAGAAAAAAGTTGAAACTGTTAACTTAGTTGAAGCTTCAAAGTATCAAGTATCAGGTTTACAACAGTGAATTCACATAAAAGACAAAGATATTCAACGAAACATGAAAACAATTGTAAACTTTTGTATAATATGTAGTCATAATATATATATATATATATATATATATATATATATATGACTTCAGTAATAATGGACTTTGTCTCAGTTTCCTGCTTTTTTAATCCTCAGGTATGGATATGCTCCATATGGTGTTTTTAAGAAGTTAGGCATCCGTGGACCCAAACCTTTGCCCTTTATTGGGACATTTTTGGGGTACAGGAAGGTGAGACATATATCCAGTGATCTAAGCTGACACTCTGCTGATTATGGTTTTGACTCTTTTGATTCCTCTGTCACTCGTCTCTACAGGGCATCCAAAATTTTGACACGGACTGCTTTAAGAAATATGGCAGGATTTGGGGGTAAGTGTTTGATTTGAATTAAGGATACATACTACATGTCTCATGCGATGTCCCACGCTGTATTCCACTTACTTCAATATCTGCTGTTGCATTACAAGGTGTTACGATGGCAGACAGCCTCTCTTGGCTATAATGGACACAGCCATGATCAAAACAGTTTTGGTTAAGGAGTGTTATTCTGTCTTCACCAACAGACGGGTAAGGAAAAGCAAACACAAGGGGGGTGCTCAAGACTAATTATTGAACCAAATGTAATGAGGGTGTCCTCTGTGTTGTTTAGGATTTTGGCCTAAACGGACCCTTACGTGATTCTGTATCAATAGTAGAAGATGAGGAATGGAAGAGGATTCGCAATGTTCTCTCACCGTCATTCACAAGTGGCCGACTGAAAGAGGTAAAAAATGTGTACATTTAGTTTTTTTGCATTATTCACATATTCACACTAAAACTGATCGATGTCTATATGCAAATATTTGACGATTCATTGTTTTCTTATGGGCAGATGTACACAATAATGTTTAAACACTCAACTAACCTGATCGAGAGTCTTCACAAGAAAGTCGGGGCCGACGAAGTCATTGAAGTTAAAGAGTGAGTAATGTTAAGCTGCTTTCAGACATGCACTGACTCCCCTGCATTCTCCAGAGGGAATGTATGTGTGAGCACAAATGTCCGACCTCAAGACTTTGTGGACTTTCCCCCATGTATTAAGTCCTCATAGAGTCTGGAGGAGCCGATATGAGAACTCATCGTGGAGTGGGGGTGGTTGATGACGTATCTACCACGCAAACAAAATGAAAAAGATCAAAAGTTGTACTCAATTGGAATTACGCGCCTTTTTTACAGAGTATTTGGACCTTACAGTATGGATGTTGTGACAAGCACTGCTTTCAGCGTGGACATTGATTCCATCAATCATCCCTCTGATCCGTTTGTAACAAACATCAAGAAAATGGTCAAGTTCAACTTCATGAATCCATTACTTGTGCTTACCGGTATGTTGAACATTATTCTGTGACCAGAATATCTATTTTGTCGTCTTTCTTTGACATTCAAATTAACTGTATCTCTTCTTATTCCTTTCAGTTCTGTTTCCATTCTTGGGACCAGTCTTTGATAAGATGGATTTGGCATTATTCCCTACTGATGTGATTAAGTACTTCTACAGGTTCCTACAGATGATAAAATCTGATCGGAATAAGGCTGACCACAAAGTAATTCAGCGCAGCTACAGTGGATTTAATTTGTGAAGTTTTGTTTTTTTCAATTTTGTTTTGTGTAAGATTCCCCTTGAACAACAACTGTGTGTTTTTTGTCTGGCAGAACCGAGTGGACTTCATGCAGCTGATGGTGGACTCGCAGGTTTCAGAGAACGATAAAAACGGCAGCAGTTTGCAAAAAGGTAGAGAAAGAAACTGGATGTACACATTTAAGTCGATAGGTTTTCTATATAGTCATACCTTAAGCTTATTTTATTATTTTACATGTAAACAAAGAGTGTGGTCAAAGATATCAATGTTCACATTGTGTTTCATTGTGCATAGCTCTCGAACTGAATGTTATTGACTACTGACAAGTAAAACTGGAAGTTTGGAGGGATCTTTAGATGAAAGCTTCTTCTCGTTTATTGGCATCCAACATCAATGTGCATTACTGCAATCTACTGCTGTTCTTCTCTATCCCTTTTCATTAGTTGGGTGTCATTTGGATAAAAAAATTGTGGAATAGCATCTGGACAGATTTAGATGTCATCTTACAAGTATTGTCGTATATTTTCGATAAAAATATAAAATAATCAGACAATATTTAGAAGCATAGGACGGGTGACGGAACGTTCTCGGCAGGCAGGCAGAATTCGGCATGAACTTGGTAGATACCGCTTTCACTGTGTGTGATCGAACATACAATTCTCAGTAGGTTGGTAGGTCTCAGCTTAAATGGATAGTTCACCTAACAATGAAAATTCAATCATCGTTGAGTTGTGTGTGTGTTGCAGGGCTGACAGATAATGAAATCCTAGCTCAGGCCATGTTTTTCATCTTTGCTGGCTATGAAACCAGCAGCAACACACTTGGCTTTATATCCTACAACCTGGCAACCCACCCTCACAGCCAAAAGATCTTGCAAAAGGAGATTGATGAAACCTTCCCAGAAAAGGTAACTTGTCTTTTCTTAAACAACTATAATTAATTAGCAACTGGTTCTGTGCTACCAACTCATTATAACTTTAAAATGTACTTCCTCTAGTGTGAGCCCACCTATGAAGGCCTGATGCAGATGGAATACCTGGACATGGTGGTGAACGAGTCAATGAGGCTGTACCCTATTGCCAGTCGATTGGAGAGAATGACGAAGGCCTCAGTTGAAGTGAACGGTGTGACTGTTCCTAAGGGAGTTGTCATTGTGGTACCAATTTACACTTTGCACCGGGACCCTGCTTTGTGGCCTGAGCCTGAGGCCTTCAAACCTGAAAGGTACTGTGCTGGATTAATGGCAGGTTATATTAAGGTTCAACCCAAAATTAATGTGACTAATAAACTTCCCGATATTTGTATTGTTGCTCGTCTTTATATCTGCGATACAATCGATTTGTCCAGGGTGTTCCCTGTCTCTCACGTCATGTCCAGACACTTTCAAAGGATGAAAGGATAGATTAGATCAGATTGAATTATCCCTGGTGATAAATAAACTTTACATTCACAGTACATTTCACAATAATGAAAACCATAAAATGCCATTTGAGAAATGATTATCAGCTGACGTGCAGAAAATCAAGCCCAAAACTAAAAGTGTAGTTTTAAAAAATCTTACTGCTGCTGGAATAAAAAACCCTTCCTAGTCGTTCAGTAGAAACACTGAGGCATCACTAGTCGATCACTGAATGAGTCTGTTAAGAACACTGTGTCAGGTATGACCTTAGAAGTACAGGACTGTTTGAGGCTTGGTCCTTGTTCTCTTTTCTAAGGGGACCTCAAGTGAGAGGGGAGTAAGGCCAATCACTGAGCCAGCCTTTTTAATCATCTAATTGATCTGGTATAAATGAGAAAAGTGGTAAAGATGATGCAACTTAATGATATTTGTTCATGTTTTTTTCAGGTTCAGCAAAGAGAACAAAGACAACATCGACCCATATGCCTTCCTGCCCTTTGGAGCAGGACCAAGGAACTGTATTGGAATGCGATTTGCCCTCTTGGCAATGAAGCTGGCCTTAGTCATGGTCCTCCAGAACTTTAGCTTTGTCCCCTGCAAGGAGACACAGGTGAGAACAATGTTTTTTTTTATTAAATATGGTCATTTGAAATAGGATGTGAGTTTTGGTAGAGCCTAATTAGTTACACATTTTTCCCCCAGATTCCATTGGTGCTGGGAGTGGATGGTTTTGTCACACCCGCGGTGCCCATCAAACTGAAACTCGAGCCCAGAGCCAGTGATTCTTCTTCAATCTAACTCCGAATATGTGGCAGTAATCTGGCAGCTCTCACTCTAACCTGCTTCACTATCAAGTCAACAGTTTATGTTCCACTTTTGGAAAAATACAAAACATAATCAGTATATTCTTATTCTTCAGATATAAGGTTGTTCGAGTATAAGTCCGTGGACAAACCACTAATCTAAAGACATTCATAGAGAACCATACGAAATAAAGCACAAAATAAATTGGAGCGTATAGTAAGGTTATTAATAACGATTTATAGAAATGTATAGAATTTAAGTCATTTTCCAAATTATGACATCTTACAGATCATGTATATTTTCACCAATCATTTCATAACAACAACATTCGGTTCTATGAAACAAAGCCCTGCTGGGTTTTCTTGTCGATGTGATTTACTGACAGCCTTTGTTTTTTCTTCATTGTTTTTTAGTAGACAATATAAGGTGTTTTAATATTTTTTAAATCTTAACATCTTTTTGATACTTTTGTGCAGCAGAATTAAATTGCAAAATCATTACAGTTATTGTGTCTTCGACTTTTAATTTTTTCATTCTCAGGTAAAGTTATTTAACAATATAACTGTTATGTATTACAAAAGTTTAATGAATGCAATATAATATATTTACTGTAAATTAAAATACACAATATAGAGAGTTAAAGAAGAGTTAGCCAACTGGGCCTGTTTCCATGTCGTTTCCACATAAACAACAGAAGACAAAAAACCTTTTCAGTCAGAGCAGATCAGTTAAAATATGGTTGCCAAAGATTAAAGGAATTAAAGACTTACACATATAATAAAATGGTTCTATTGTATTTCACAGAATAACTTACATTTTAAATCTTAAAACATTGTGAGGTGACTGAGCCAATTATGACCTCACACCACAGTACTAATCCAGCACTTCCTTGTAGAGCCCGAGCTAGATATGAGCTGTTTTTTTATGAAGACTTTTACAGAATAAACCAGAAAAGATACGCATTTATGTTTATGTTATACATAAACATGTTTTTCTTTACTCTAAAAGCAACTTCTATAGCACAAATTTGGTTGAATTGTTAATTTTCCTTTTATTTGATTAAAAATAACTATTTTAAAATAAAGGATAAACTGTAAATATCCAGCCTCAATTACATTTCATTGTCAGAAGAGTTTGCTAACAAAATGGGAATCATTGGCATTGTTTTTTAGGTAATATATAACATAGTATTGTGTTGCCCCCCATAAATTGACATTGGTTTATTCGACTACTTTCTATATGTCTGAGCACGATATTTAAACATCACTGGAAAACAAATGGATCGAACGCAACTCTACGAGACCCTTCAGGACAGTTCTAATGCATATATAGAGTTTTACCTCACTTAAAGAATCAATGCTTATCTGATTTACTGTGACATACAGCTGCTAAACGAGACGAGCAGGAGTGCACTAAAGTGTGGAGGTGTGTGGAAGTCTTGTTATGCACGTTTCACATGCTTTTTCGTGCACGCTCACACACACACACAGAGAGAGAGAGAGGGCAGGGTCGTGTATGCTGCACAGCCACAGGGGGCCAGGGAGGGTTGGGCTGTGATGCTGTCGTTTGGCCATTAAGGGGAGACACAACCGCACTAGACGGTGCAAGCCCGTGAGAGGTTCTACGAGTTTGCACAACCTGTTTGTGCACAATATTTCCAATTCAACCATTTCACCGTTTTGTAATTGTGCACTTACAACTACAACCTCGCATGCGATAATGGTGCAAATAGGCCAAATCTTCCGCACACTTCCAAAAGCGCATGGGACAAACCAGTGCCTGAAACAAAGAGGTTCATCCCACAGACCCGGGCACGCTCTCATCCCCGCCCCACCGATGACAGTGCCGCAGCTCATTGGTCAGATGGCTGCAGCGCGCCCCTCTGATTGGCTGTCCGGCTCTGCGCTGAGCGTCTGTTGTTCCCGGTGGCCTCAGAGTGTCTGCGCAGTGTCAGTGGACCGACTGGATTCATGCTGGCGAGTGGCTCCTCTGTTGGACTGGCAGAACTATTAATGCGGCCGGAGCAGAGCGCATGAAGGTACGTCTTCACACGGGTTTCTGAACTCCACAGATTTAATCCAGACATTTTGGGAGGATTTCTCTTTGAGTTAGAAATCATAATGCAAAAGTCCATAGACAGGTTCGGGCGTCACCTGCTACTTGCTGCTGCTCTGCCGCTTCTGGTTATATATGAAACTTTACTTTATATGAAAGTGATAAACGATAATGCCAAACAAATTTAGATGAGTAAGGATGAGTAAGAGGCGCTGAGATCCAGCGGGTCCTGTGTTGAGTTCATCTTCAGCCTAATGGGTGTGTTTGGTATTGATTTTACCATTATCACTCCAGGCAATCTATACACATAAAGGCTAATGTGTTGATATGGTGATTTTTGCAATACTTTACCGATGGAGCTGAATGTTTCTGGCCCTGGAAATGATAATAACAACAACAACCCCTTGTGTCAGACAAAGGACCAACAGGGTGGCAGGTGGAAGCTCTGCTGTTCCCGAGCAACCACAGCCATCATTTATTCCTCCGGAGGCACTGAGCAGTGTGTCCTGCACGTAGATCCCATCAGCACTGAGTCCTTAATGGTTCATCAGCCAGATTGAGTTCAAGTTTAAACCAGACTTTGTTTTCTACCTGTGTGAAATGACCGTTTGTAAAGTGAACTGTCTTCTTTGGGCCAATTTTCTTGATGCTATCCACACATCAGCTTTGTCAAATGAGCTTGTTGTAAATACACAAACCTCAGTTTTTCTGTATGTGGAACGCATATCTCACAAATCATCCGTCCGGCAATATTGGCAAAAAATATCAACGAGAAATTATGAACAACTGTAAAATCTTCATTGCAGATAAACCAGGAAGAAGAAACACAATGTTTTTATAGCTTTACTCTGCAACATAGACTGTTCATAAAAACCTCTGCACACAAAGTCCAGCTCTCGATCAATAGAAAACTGAAACTATATTGTAGACTCACTAATGAGAATAATAATTCTGAAGTAGGGTCCTGAGCATTACCGCTTCATTTCTTACGGTTTGAGTGCTGGACGTTGTGTGCAGTCTATGGTGCAGAGTGAAGTACGGAAACTTGGTGTTCATCCTTCTTGGTTTATGTGCAATGACAATTTCATAGTCAACTTGTAATACAATAATTAATATTGAACACATTTCTTGTCAAAATCGCACCCTAATCAGCACTGCACTTCCTTGGCCAATTTACAACACACATGCAAAGTATGATGCCGATTAGATAAATGGTTTCTGAGATAAGGGTTCCAAAGACAGACAGACACATTTAGGAGATATGCTTCCAATTTGACTTGTAAATTAGCTTGAACAACATGAATGCAACAACCCATGACAAGACATGTTATGAGTTCATCGATCACATGAATGCACAACCTGCAACACTACCATTTGAAACCACGGGGGCCACAGAGTGGGTTTCAGGGATTTTGCCCTTGAGTGACAATTCCCATGGTGTGGGCATCCCTGGAATGTGGGAATGATTTTCCATGGACGCTGATTTTGAGATATCAGGTGACACACGGAGAGTCTTGCCCTGACATCCAGCAGCTCAAACACACAAATATATAACTAAACTAACTCAGATAACAAAACTGTGTGTGTGAGTGTGTGTCTGTGTGTGTGTTTGTGTGGTTGGGCAGGACTGGAAACTACCCTTGCAGTGCATGTCAAGTTTTTAGCCAGTAAATAACTAGTGATTCACAACGATTCTCTTTGCTGTGAGCGTGCGGTGAGCCACAGAATGCACAGAGGAATTTTTGGAGAGCTCTTGCAGACAGCGGGGAGGAGAGGTTTGTTAAAGTGAAGATGAGAACAGTAGCAGACGGATGAACTCCCAACGGAGCTGGACACCTATAGTGAAAGAACCCTCTTCAACATCATCATCATCATAACACCAAATCTCTGTGGAGAAATTGCTCAGATACACTTTCAGAGAGTTTGAGTATCTACACCAAGGAGCAGTGAAGCTGTTCTAATAGCCGATGGTCAGCCTTGGTTTAACACTTTATGTCAGATTTCTCCTTTAATTTGACAAACATCTGCATCTATATTTAGACTACATATCTACTGCACTGAGCTGTGATATTACCTCCACCAAGGTTATGGTTTCTCGTCTGTTTGTTTGTCAGCAGGATTATTCAAAATATGGGCCGAGAAAGAACCCTTTAAATTTTGGGCTGGATCCAACCAAAGGGGCCAGGAAACTTTCTTTAACATAGCAGATTGTGTTTTTTTTTTTTTACATTTTCACAGATTCCCAGGGAATAATTCATGGATCTTACAGGAAAAAAAAACACTGGTATATTTAGGGGAGTGACATGAATGAGTGTGTGAAATTTGGTGCAGCTTGATTGAATTTCATGTGCTCCACTGAATGCCATGGTTTGTGTGAGAGAGGAGTAAGAGACAAGCTGATCATTATAGTTTCAAACAGATGATCAGCACACCGAGCAGCAGCCACAGCATCATTATAAGGCCCTGACAACAACCCGAAGGTCGACCTCACCCCGACGTTAAAACTGTGGTTTTGTCATTTTCTTAATTAGGGATGATGTCAGCAGTGTGAGGTACATTATGTCTGGTCCCTGAGACTAGACTGGGCCTGGCTGGTGAATCACAGTGTGTGGACTGGAGTGTTGGATGGCTAATGCCTTAAAAGTGTGTGCGAAAGAAGACGTTTCATGGAATCACATTCACCTCATGGCTTTTAAGATTGCACTGCACCTTTGCATTGGACAGTTTGTGTTGAATACGACAGACAACTGTCCTCAGTATATCCCCTGAGCAACTTAAAATGCAGATATGCTAATGCCTTCCTGTTTATAACCCTGAGCACAACCCAGCGAGGCCACAGATGGGACCCAGAGTCTCTGTGCCACTGAAAAATGCCCTAAGCAAAGTTACCAATAAACACTTCTCTGCACATAAATCCATTCCCAATATTCAGAGGCATTCATATTCTTTGTGTTGATGGGTCATTCTGATTGCATTCATGTTCATTTGTTTATTTTTGCACAATACAACCAGGTTTTATGAACAATGTCATATATATCTGTACCATAAAGAATATCTAATTCTCATTTCCTCTGTTTGTCTGTCTGTCGTCAGGAGGAGAAAATGAATGTGGAGGCTCTGAGCCGAGCAGAGCTGCTGACTTTCCTCAGTATTTTGGAGGGCGAGCTGGAGGCCCAGGATGAGGTCATACACACCCTCAGGGTGAGTTGGACTCTGCAGTGCACCGACACAAATCTACACATGGACTTTAGGAGTGTGTACATACAATAACTATCAAAGAAGATAATATTATAGCCATCCTAACAAACGATTGAATTAAACTTATTCTTAACTTCTCTTTGTTAATGATGACGTCCTCATGAAATGAACCTGTTTCGGCATTACACCCCCAAAAAGAATGTCAGCAGACAGGGAGGGGATGTGTAAACAGGAAAGTGAGGAAACTGAGCTGATGAAGACAATGGCACAGGCACCCGTCTGGTTTCCGAGGTCTTTTATTCTTACACAGAACCAACGGTACCCCCAGTCAGACCAGTCCACAGCCACAGCTGAAACCTGTGCTCTTTATCTTGTATTGTGATTTCTCGAACAGTTGTTGCTTTAATCCTCCGTTTTGTGAAGCTCATTCACTCCTGTTCAAAGAAGCAGCCTCGGTCGTCAGTGTTGTGCATAAACGAACACAAACGATTGAACATTGAACACGTTCACTTTTGTGAGAACGATGAACTGAACGCAATCTATTGACAAATAATGAATTTGAACGTTGAACACGTTCATATTTTAGCATACTCGCTTATAGACGACAACTTCTCTCTTTATGTGTAACTTTATTAAAGTCCAACAAACCCCACCGTATTCTTCATTCAAGGGGTAGTGATGGATACAGTTCTTTAAAAAACAAGTTAAGTCTTTCATTCTCACTTTCCACCTTAAAACTATGAAATGAACTGAACTATGAACTCGTTCAGAATTTAAATGGTGAACTATGAACGTGAACGATTCATGTTTACTTGTATGAACTGAACTTTGAACTAGTTCATGAGAGGTGTGAACTTGCTGTCGGTCGTCCACAAAGCTCTGCAGTATTTCAGTCCGGTCCGATTGGTTCCCTCCATGTCTCTGGCAGCTTTTTCACACTCATGACCACAGCAGCTGCTCCATGCTCGGATGAACCCGCTTTTCGCCCTGAATGCTTGACTTATTGTCTGAAATAAGTGGTTGGGGTTTGCGATGAGGACAAGTAGCAGCCGGGAGCGTCTTGTTCTCATAAATGGGCCTTAATCATGAAGTTTCTCTAGAATGCAAGTGAGGCAGTAATCATGAGATAATTTCAGTGTCAGGGCCCGAGGAGGAGCCAGTCTTAACCACAGGCGCTCAGATGCAACTCGAATGGCAGCTGTCCAGATCTGACGCATGCAGGGATTGACCTGAAACACACACGCACACACACACACACACACACACACACACACACACACACACACACACACACACACACACACACACACACACACACACACAGTCATTCCCTTAGGACAAATGTACAGTCGCCTTGTTGTCTGTACGTATTCCTCTTTCCGTATCTCCGACTACACTGCTTGTTTTCCTCTCCCGCCTCTCTTCCTCCTCACTTACTCACACACAGCCACGTTACATGGGGTCTTTCATGTTTGACCATGACCCATGTCCGATCTGCCCACTCACTCCCGAACCCACACTCCGGTGGTCTCTTGTGGGCCTGCTAGAGGCTGCGGTGTTTATTGTGGAGAGGATGTACAAGAGTTGTAGGCTCAAATCACTGACTTCCCTTGTTCCCACTGGGGGCCTGTGCACCATTTTAACCGTCTGGTCCATGTTAGGACAGATTGTGTGTGGAGACATGTGGCTGCAGAGGAGATTGCCAGGGGTTGATAAAACCCTAATGTGTCCAATATTGAGCTGTTAGTCTGTGTATTAAATTGGCAGGTGGGCCGTCTGTTTTTACAGCTCGTCTCTCTCTCTGTCTTGGCTGTTTTTCATATTCCCACTGTGGTTTTTATTTTTCCCGGGATCTTGATATGCCACGAACAATTCTAAGAACTTACTAGCAGTCTCCTCTCAAGTGTTGTCAGCTAACAAGCTCTGTGTGTGCCAGTAATGTTTACTTGCACTTGAGGATGGCTCTCAAATCCTCCCCACCCTTTTCCCACTTAATAATATATATATATAATGAAATAATATGTCCTTTCCCCATGTACTTGATGGGCCTTTGTTTTTCTCTGGGGGAGCAGCATTCAGGTGCTTTTTAACCCTTCCCTCACCCTAAAGCCTTCATCTGTAAAGCTGCTTCAGTGTTTACTTAGTTACAGCTTGGCATGGCATCACCGATGGGACTTGTCTCCACAGATTCGTGATCATAGTGTTTCCACTTCTCATCGCTATGGACACAGATAAGCGGTTTTAGTCAAGGGAACATTCCTGAGAACATGACACCAGTAAAGGGTCCTGCATTCCAACAGGAGTGGCATATATCTGAGTAGATGATTGTCTATATCTGCACAGGAACTGAGGTTATAATGATCTTTTGTCTGTCAGGTAATAATGGCACAAATCCAGCATGAAGCAAGTTTGCATAGAATTGTTGGTTACAGATATGGAAATAGACTGTCGCTGCTACCTGCCCCTGACATAGTCACAGAGGAGGGGCCAACGTCTGTCCTCTGCATTGCTTCTGAGACAATAAGTAAACAGGTAAGCAAAGTGGAAAAACAAACCTGGAACGTTGAAGATTATAATATCGAGATACGCCTCACACCTGCACTGAGAGACTGCTTTCATTTTTTTGTTTTGGCCTCAAATACCTGTGGTTGCGAAACCAATATTTATATATATCCGTTAACTGTTTGTTTACTCAGGCTCAGGTTTGTTCCTATGGTTACACTCCGCAGGACCTTTTTTTTTCCCTCTCATATGATGTCATATCCTACAATCCTAAAACACTTTGTCTATTTTTGCAGGCTGACGTCTTTTCCTGACTCCATAAACAATACGGCTTGGCTATGAATGTGCAGTTCAGATAACATTGTGTGTTTAGTTACTTTGACAAGAATCACTGCCTAATTTGGACACGTCGTCATGATACGAACGGGACCAAAGCAGCACGATTTATAAAAAAACAAACAAATAAAGAAAGTAGATGCCACACAGCTACACATGAGGTGGCCTTAGTGGCAAGGTAATACCTGATACTTATCTGTGATGACAGTTAAATGTATCCACACCCCAAGGCCTGGGAGAGAAAAGCTCCCTGACCTGAAAAAGCTCACATGACAACAACACACCTGATAAAGCCTTCATGCTTTTATTGGTTAGAATTGGTACAAAGAGACACACAAAGTACATCGCGCACACAATTCCTGACACGCCCATATGAGTGACATCGATCAGATCGTGTTTCCTTCAGGATGCCTTGTTATGGCTGCTTCTCTTATCGCCAGAGACACAGCTAGAAAATAAAGGTTAATATCTGTAACGATAATCAACTCCACCCTTCACTTCTGTTTGCTCTGAGTTGGAGAGTGTATTTGCCAGCTACACATACAATAGTTGTAAAGGAGGTCAGGCCAAACCGAGATAACAGCCAGACGGAGATAAGAGAAATCACTGCTTTTTTCAATGAAGAGTCTTTTTCAGTGTTTTGTCCTCTTCTTTTATCTCTTCTTTTATTATATTCAGCATTTAGTGCATACATTTTCAAGAGTGGATACCCGACCCGAGCCCATAGCAACCCAATGATATTCGGGTTAGATTCTGTCACGTTTTCTGCGCTGTCTACTTGAGTCTTTACACTGCAGGTGCTCGTTTAATTTTCTCTTGGGCTTGGACAGGTTCGAACAGAAAATTGCGGTCCGACCTTCACTGCGTTCAGTACATAAAGTATGTAGATACTAACAAATACAAAGGTAACAGGTGATTGTATTTTTTATAGAACATAAACGTACCTAGACATAGGTAGCAGGGGTGATGTGAAGGAAGAAAAGTTACAAGAAAAAAAATGTCAACAGCAGGAAAAACAGATGGGTTGATCTTGATGATCAGTTTGGGTTTCAATGCATTTCAGCTTAGTAGAATGGTTTGGTTGAGTATTATTATTTCTTTCTGTTCCTACATATACTCACATGTCTTCATTTATACATGTGTTGCACTCCTACTTCCACCTAATGTGCAAAGACATGCAGATTAGGGTTATGTTAATTGGAGAGTCTAAATTGATTGTAGGTATGAATGTGAGCGCATGCTGGCCATGCGATACGTTGGCGACCTGTGTGGGGTGTACCTCGCCTCTAGCCGAATATCAACTGAGCATAGATGATGTGGTAGTTGTGTAGATGAATAGATGGAACTGTTGTGCGAGGAGATTCATATAAGGAGATAATTAACTGCTGCAATCAAGGAACAGGGATTGTGTGGTGGTTATTTCATCCCAGAGATGTATCCAGTTGCTCTCATTGTGTGCGTCTTGCGCTGAGTAGTGTTTGACTTTTTATTGTATTAGCCGAATGTGTAATATGCTGAAGGTGTTATTAAAGATTTCATTCCAAATTTGCTAATGAGAGTGGATGTTAAGTTATCTTTCCCATTTGTTAATTGGAATATGAGGGGACGGTCAGTTGAATATAGAAGTTAATACAGTTTCCAGAGTGGGTCAATGCTGTTTCTAAATGCTAATGAAGGGTCGGCCTGTGACTGCTGCCGTATGTCTTGAAATTATTTTATGGCAGCTTCTCTTCTCTATAGATCCAGCAAGATAATAAAGTTTCATATTTGTAATAATAATCAACCACACCCGTGGCTGCCTTTTGGACTTGGAGAGTATTTGCCTAAAACACAAGAAATAGTGGTAAAGGAGGTGAGGCCAAACCGAGATAACGTACAGTCTGAGATAAGAAAAATCACTGCTAGTCCAATAAAGTCTGACACCATCAGTGATTCACTCCGTCGGTTTAACTTGTGACTCTCTTTCGAGAAATTCCCCCTCACTTCTACTTTCCACATTTTAATAATAATGATAATAACTTAATATGAATAATGATATGTTATGCTTCTCCAGAGCCTTCTCCTGACCACAGGGTGAGATCACCTGCTTCATCACTAACTGCTGATGATATTGTGTGAGGCAGTTAAACGTTACTTTATTGCTTTGTGTGTTTAGTGTCTTCCCAGTTATCTTAGTGCCGTCTGTGGTTGATGTGTGGGTGGAAGGTGCGGAGGATACAACTTAAGCCTTAGACACACACACACCTTTGCTTACACTTCAAAAAGCAACCCAACCCCCACCCACCCAGTCTTTCTCTTTCTCGCTCTCTCTCTCTCACCCTCTTTTTTCTTTCTATATTTCTTTTTCTCTTTCTCTTACTTTCTGTCTTCTGGATTAATAAAACATGTCGACTATTATGCATAGCCATCTCTCAGTAAATGTTTGTCCCCTTATTAGTCATACCTTCAGATTCCTACGTATATAAACCAAAATCATGAGGAAACCCGCTGCACTACCACGTGCACTACCTTGCATCAACAGCATGATCCTTCACCAGTTACACTATGATGGAAGTGTGGGGACTTTTCCTTCACGTCATTTTGGAAAACTAATCAGTGTGGTGAATAAAAACATTCACTGACTAAGGTAGATTTAATCTACAGTTTCTATCTTTGGTTACCGCTGTTGCCTCAGAGCAAGAAAGTCAAGCGTTAGTATCGGCCGAACCGCAGTACACCAACTTCACTCCACGATCACTTCTTTGCAAACTTATAATCTTACAGTTGTTCTTTCCCGATTCTAATTTTCTGCTCTCATACATGCACTAACTTGACACTGTGCTTTTCTTGCACTGCAGATTTACTGGATGAACAACTTTTCTTTGTTTTGAAATAGAATAGAACTCAGAGACAACCTCAAACACCTGTATATTTTACATAAATAAGATGTTGTCCTCCGTCCTCTTCTTGGGAAGATGCTTGCACGGGACTCCTTAGGTTTGAGTTCCATGTAAGAGGCTTTTAATATCTGACAGGTCTGTTTGTGCCGTTCTTTTGTCTCCGTGTGTCTAATAGTTCTTCTGAGGAATTCATCAGGAATGCATACTTTTCCCATAAGCCCCACTGCAAGGCTTCTGGAATTGAGACGTTACCTTGGAGACAGCCAGTTATGCTAAGAACCTCATGCAGGATGGAAAACACACACACCAGCATCACGCTCATAGAGTAAAACATACATAGTCATTAAAAGTTTTATGTCGGAGTCTGAATAACGGCCAAACTGGACATTTGCAACAGGAGGTATGCATCCAATACCACTCAGAGCTGTAATTATGTCCATGCTACCTGCAGAGCTCATTGTGTGACAGTCATTCCAGAGGCTCAGGAAGGAAACCGGATTCCCTGGCTCCTTTCAGTTCGCACAAGGGCATGATTGTGCCCAGAGGCTGTAGGTACCTGACTGACAGACAACTTTTCCAGGTGGAAAGCATCAGGTTGTCTTTCACACCTTGTTACAGCTGTGGGAATGCATTAGAGGATAAAGGCTGTTGAAGGAGGCAGTGATCAAACAAGCTGCCGCTGAACAAATTCAAACGCACGGCATGAAATAGCAGAGGAATTCTTGCATACTTGGTGCAAATTTAAAAAATGATCAACTAAGCAGTCAATCAAAAATAACTTGACAGCATATAATCTATTTCTTGCCCAAATTAGTTGTGGCGACATTTTTGTCCCGTGGCTGTGCAGCAATGAGAACCTTGCAGAAGAGAGGGTTTGGTTGTTGTGCTCTGTCATAAAGGAAAGCACACTCTGTCATTATGATCGGATGTATCCTGAGAAAACCAGGAGAGACCAGACGCTAGGCTACAGCTTCCACGACTACAACTACTACTACTACTACTATTATTACTACTTCTACTACTATTACACACACACACACACGCAATCCAATCTCAGCACGGCCCTTAAACACTCCAGCTATATATAGAAAAAAACTTTACCGCTTTTCAAAGCCCAGCACAAAAAACATATGCACAGAGCCACAAGTAAACATGCACACAATGGCCTACACAAACACACAGTAAAAAGACACAGACACACTACACACTCACACTCTCACACCCAATCTCACACATTGAAGCCTACTGGGTCAGACATGGAGACAATGCATGAGGCTGAAGGCATTGAGACAGTGTCTTTGTGCGAATTCTGTAATCTCCTCACTGAGGGTCGCATTCTTTGTGCAGCCATAGAAAAAGCCTCAAATACAGCCTCCTTTCTGATGCCCTCCGGCTGTGTGTGTGTGTGTGCGTGTGCGTGTGCGTGTGCGTGTGTGCTGCAGTGGTCCGAGGGCGTGTGAAAAAAGAGTCTGACAGAGAGAGGCGGAAGTAGAGAGAGACATTTTCTGAGAATGATGATGAACCAACAGAGGAATGCGGTGCCATGCGTGTTTGGGCAGGGGGACGACGGGGGCCGGGGGTGTTTGATGAGGACTGCACAGGGAGACGGAGACGGGTGTCCCGGAGACACGTGGAGTGAACCCTGAGGCATGTGCTTGCATCACCAGCATTGCCAGCTGACCCTGTGACGCCAGGACTCAAACATACTAACTGCATGTAATGAATGAGACCTGATGATGAATCGGTCTGAGCGGGAGTCAGGTCAGCAGAGCGCTATCACGTTTCACCTCTGATTCTTGTCAGTCCAGCAAGTTTCTCTCAAACAAGCTGAAATAATCAGGTGTCCTACATCGTTTTATACCTCAGGATTACATTTTCACCCTTAACCAAGTATGCTACCACTTATCATTCAATTAATTTGTTTTAGTTTAGGTATTATCCAACAACTTAATTAATATTGCTCTTGAGTGGGTGTGTCTGATTTCATGGCCTGGTCCTTCACCCCTGCATCCCTGGGGAGGAGTTAGCATCTGCCCCTGGTGGGGGTTGGACAGCCCGGCCTCACCTCTTTGTGTTTGGGTTGAGGGGTAGAGCCATCTGCTTGTGCTCAAACTGACAATAAAAATCAGGTTTCCTGCACACACACAGACACACACACACACACGCACACACACACACACACACACAAACAGACACACACATCTTAGTCTATGTTCGATGGTGATATGAATTCCTAAAGTTATAACCTATAAGTCAGTCTTCGCTTGTGCTTGTGCATGATGTGCTTAAGTTTGTGTGTCTATGCTTATACATTATGTTTGTGATGAGTTACCTTGTGTTTTTCTTGGCACTAGTAGTTGGGCCTCATGTTATCTTCTGAGCACATTCTTTCCTGTGCTACAGTGTAGAAAAGAGATCTCATCCTATCAAAACCATTTACTGACAAACGAATAGGCAGGTACATGGACTCACAGGATATGAATCTTCTCTGTAAGTCACATGTAACCAGTGAGGACACACACAGCACTTGGCTGGATGCAAACTTGTTCCCCCCCTGAGCTACAAATGTATGTTTCATTACGTCCACCAAGGTGGTTATGTTTCGTCCATTTGTTTGTTGGTTATTTGGTTTATTTCACAAAAACTACTCACTGCAAGAAAGAACTCAATATATTTTGGTGTGGATATGGATAAAGCACTGGATCCGGGAATTTAACTTTTTAACATTGCAAGACAGGATATTTTTTGAAATTGGATATTATTGTATCTAGAAGATTTAAATGTGGTTAGGAATTCTTCAGTTGCTGTAAAGATATATATAGGGCTACAAACCTATAACTCCCACAAATGTGTAGCAGAGATAATGTGTACTCAGCAAATGAGTGGTATCCTCAAAAGTTTTAGAAGTATGTCCAATGAACATGACCTACTTGGTGCGGAATTTAAGGAATCCGGCGGGACTTGGCGGAAGGATGCGCTCTACTGAGTGTCATGTCTTCCTGTGGTGTGTGCTTATCAAGTTAAGAGTCAGGAGTTAATGCCTAAAAACAAAATGATGAATGTGTGTTGTATGTTTCTCTGTATCTATTAGGCTCAACACAGAGATGCTTTCATCCAAGAGCGCTATGGTCAGTACGACCTTAGCGATCCGTTCCTGGCGCTGCAGCGGGACAACAAGTCCGCGGAGCGCCAAAGCCCACTCCCCGAGCATCAAACACACCTGCAGGGTCGGGCGGTGGGCCCGAATCCTCTGGCTGTCCTCAAACTCGTCATGGCTCACTGCAAGAGGATGCAGGACAGGATGATGGGACAGCTTGCTGCTGCTGAGAGCAGTCACAGGAGGGTAAGAGGCATAAAAACACTAAATTCTGCAGCTCCCCTGTCCTGTATGAGGAAGATGTGTCACTCACAATTGGCTTGTTATGCATGTGAATGGAAGCAACATACATGCATGTCTCCATGTTTCAGACCCTGTAGACTTGGCTTGAGTGAGAGAGGCAGAGGGGATAGAGAGGGGATATAGAGCTTCATTACAGCGGGTTTATGGGAGTCACTGCTGACTGTCAACTTCAGAGAGTTTGAGGAAACAGACAAAGCCTTGTCATAAAGTTGGGCTTCTTCTACGCAGCTGATCAGCTTCACAGCAGCAATACTGTGCGCGGAAGGACAGTTACTCTGATAAATCAATGACATGTGCAAGTTTCATATTTATGCACCGAAACAAAAAATATAACTGTTTTATTTGGCTGTATGCTTTCTAGATGATAGCTGATCTGGAGGAGGAGAAACGTCGGCACGCCCAGGACTCTGCACATAGTGAGGATTTAACCGTCATGCTGCAGACGGAAAGAGACCAACTGCTGCAACAGGTGCACCTGACATGTTAAAGATAAAAGTCTGCGTATGGCCTACTGTTTTACTATTTGTGTATTTGTATGCGGTTTTGTTTGATAAACACGTGAAACTCTCAGCTAAACCTGTGCTCACTGGCTGACATACAATATCTGAACATCCGTTAGGAGAGATTTTTCTGTTTCCGTTCTGCTCCTCCTCTTTCCCTCTCCTCTGCCTGTCTGCACATTGTTCATTTTCATCATCAGTCATACCGAGCAGCAATCATCAGTGCAGCTCCACTGTGTGAGTCAATAACGTAGAGAGGGCTGTAAAAAGTACACAGAGGCACTCGTATGCACAAGCACAGGGCTGTTCTAGAGGAAACAGGGGAGGAAAGGGCCATTGTGTAGCTGTGCAGCAGCCACGGGGCTTTATGGCCTCAGGAAACCTGAGATAATGGATGACCATGCCTTACGCAAGGTCAGCTTGTACACACACACACACGCACACACACACACACACACACACACACACACACACACACACACACACACACACACACACACACACACACACCTACTGTGAGCACAAAAACAGCACCATACAAACTAAGCACAAGGGACTTATGTAAGAAAGGGTCCCTGAGTGTCTCCCAGTCTTCCTCGGGCTTTCCCGCACGTGTTGTTTTTTGGACACTAATAGTATACATTAGATTTTATTCTATCACCTCCCATTTCCTTCTATTCATCAAAGCTTTTAAGCAGTCCAGTCACCGGCTGATGACCTCAGAGCACACTGAACTTTCCATAAACATGCCATGTAAGCAAAAAAAACTTTTTTTTCACGAGGCAAAAGGCTAAAAACTGCCCCCCTGGTCCGACTCTCTAAAGTCTTAAACACATAATGTACTTTATCTTCGTTCCTCTGACTCACATGGACCTAATTTATATTCATCGGACAAAACTTTATGTAGATATAGCCAAGAAACTTAGGATTTGATTACCTACAATTGATGTCAGCCATTTTTTTTAATTCTTAAAAACCTTTTAACAGTTTGTGCTGTCTGAGTGGGCCCCATTTCCATATGTGTCGTGTCTAATGGAAAAGATAGGATTAAAATTAATCTATTGCAAATTAGCCACTTAAATGAAATAGCCGAACTATAGTCAGTATCATGAATGCTATTGGCATATATCGTGAATTATATGAAAATGAATAGACCTAAAATAGAAAGAAATACAGTCCATGTATACAAATATGCTGTAAGTTGCTGCCAACTCAGTCATAATAGTTTTGGTTTTTTTGCAAAATGCATGTCTTAATGTTTTATACCAATAGTTCCAGCAATTCTTTTTTCATTTACTTGCTCATGCTGTTTAATTTAATGCAACAAAGCAGTGCTCTTTCGCCTCCTTGTGGTCAACGTTGGAAGACTTTCCTTGTCTTGACTTGTATTCCTCTCCCTCTCTTTCTAGCTGGAAGGGGAGCGTGACAGTGTGCGGAGGTTGGAGAAGGAACAGGCACAGCTAGTGAGCAAGGTGGAGGAGTCACTGTCCCAGCAGCAGCGGGTCTCCTCCACTCTGACCCTGGAGCTCCAGAAAGCCAGCGGCCAGGCTCAGGAGGAGGCTCAGAAGGTCTCCCAACTTCAAACCTTGCTCCAAGATGAGACCAGTGCTCTAGAGAAGATCCAAGGGATCCTCGAAAGTGAGAGGAGCAGGGCGGCCCAGCTAGAGGCCAGGTCTGAGGGGCAGCAGGCTGAGTTTGACTCTGAACTAGAGCGGATGAAAGCAAAGGTCAGCAAAATGGAGGAGAGGAGTAGGGAGTTGGAGAGGCAGGTGGAGGAGCTGAGGAAAAGGTTGGCTGAGCCTGAAGAAGGTAAAGAGGGCGTGAAGGAGGATGTGACGGAGGTGAAAGAGACGCTGTCCAAGGCGATGGTGGTGTCCACCTCTGCTGAGACTGTACCGGATGGAAAGGTAACTGTCACTCCTAAATCCACCTCACTGTCAAAGGTCAACGGCCATCACGATCATAAAGAGACTGAACCAACTCAGGAGGGGAGGGGAGCAGACAATGGAGGGCTGATAGAGAATGGGGGAGCTGCACCTTTGCATTTCCCTCTTCACCCTCACCCTCACCCTCACTCTCCCTCCAGCACAGCCTCCTCCTCTCTCTCCTCCTCCCCCATTTCCTCCCCCATCCTTGCCAAGCGCCTGGGCAGCCCAGGTTTGCATCAGTCCTCCTACCAGGCCGGAGTCAACCAGCGATTCCAGGCTGCCAGGCACAAGTTCCAGAGCCAGGCAGAGCTGGAGCAGCAGCAGGGTGGCCCGCTTTCCCCCAGGGACCTCTCCCCCACCACCTCCTCCATTCCTCCCCCACCAGAGCACAGCACAGCTAAGCAGCTGGCCCGCAACACTGTCACTCAGGTGCTGTCCCGCTTCACCAGCCAGCAAGCGGGAGTCAAGCTGGCCCCTCTCAGCAGCTCTCCGTTCGGTACAGACTACCGAAACCTAGCAGCGTCCCCTCCTGGTGGGAGGTCACCTTCTTCAGGGCCCTTATCTCCAGGCATCCGCTCCCCCCTCACTCCTCGCTCAGAGAGGACCCATCCTCCTCCGATCCCTCCCAAGAAGCCAGGCATGAGTCCAACTCCAGGCTCCCCAAGTCACTCAGCTCGGACCAGCCTCTTCCCCGAGCTGACCGGCACCTGTGGGCAGAGCAACAACGGCCAGGAGGGAGCCAAGGAATCAGACCTTTTATTTTCTAGCAGCTAACGTCCGGTTCACACAAACTCACTTCTAAACGAGTCAGACCTTAATCAAAGTTTACTGTAATTTTCATCTTTACTGGCGCTCAAGCCCACTTCATTGCACTCATCCACAGATAGACTGGTTCAAACCACAGACTGTATACACACTTCCCATCATATAATTAGGAAGCTAAAATATTCCTATTGCGGGTGCCACCATCTTGCACTTCTGACATCATTTGGAGCCAGTAGAGATTGTGGGGCGGAGCCATAGTATCGAGGTCCTGCCCGTACATGCGCTTGACCAACCGCGAATCACTCTCAGCTGTCAATCACAATGTTTCTACCCATTTTAGAACATAAAAAAACAAAAACTAAACTTACGGTCAAAATGAAAACTTGAACATACATCAGTGTGATAAGAACTATCTAAAACTGAAACAATCTCGTACTTTGAACGTCTACTGGTTTGTCCATGTCCCATCCACTAACATGGGGGAGGTGGGGTTTATCACCTATAATGCAGCCAATCACCAGGGGACCATCAAGATGATTTGGCTGTCATGTCGTCCATCTTTATTTACAGTCTATGCACCCCTACCCCCATAGTCTTTTATGGATGCTTTCATTGGATATTTCTTACGTTCCTGTCTTTGGTTCTTTATGTAGAGTATTTTAGTTTAAAATTTTAGAGTAAAAAATATTTATGTTATTTTTCAATTAAACCCTATATTAGGGGTGTTGAGAAACCATATATAAAGAATACTGTTGACTTTTAAAAACAAAATGTCAGTGGGATCTTAAAGCACAACCCTTCTTTTCTTTACCCTTTAATGCTTACAACTGCCTGTTAGAATAAAAGAAGACTTTAGTCAGATACAGCACTGTGTAGCTAGTGGAGGGGCCAAAATATAGATGTAGAGCATAGTGAAAGTGTAGCTGTCACCATGTCACAATAAAATAGTAACTTTAAACTGTTTTGCCAACTTATTCTTATGCAGCTGTTGTGGAGATTGGCAATGGAAATATTATACTGTAAATAATTTAAATGAACAATATCACTTGCATGTTGTTTTTTTGTTTTTTACTACTAGTCACAGATACACTGAATCTTGTCTTGAAAAAGGGAGAGCACACTTTGCACTACATTTCTCTAAGACACTGTATGTCTACAATTTCAGATGTTTTATTCAGGGAAAGATTAATTTCCGCCTCACTAGATCCGAGACGGACTGAGTCCTGTGCCGAGAACCATTTGGTATAAGGGGTTGAATCTTGCTACTGTAACGATTGTTTCTATAGCACATATCAAATAATTTACATAGTATTGTGTGTGTTGTCCTAATGATGCAACATGTTTTATTTTACATTTATTGTGTTTTATGTTTTGTTTTCTAGCTTTAAAAACCAAGAATTCATCGAAAGAAATTATTTTAGCCTTTTGATTTAAATGTCAATTTATATACACACTGCTTAACTGTGAGGGCCAACGTCCCTCAGCTTTCTCTAGAATATATGCATATGTTGAACACCTGAAACACCTAGTGGTATTTTAAATAAATTACCCATGCCTTAAAGATGTGTGTTTGTTTTGTTTTTGTTTATTACCTTTGCAAAGATAGTTCAAATTTAGGCGCCATTATCTTTGATGGTTTGATATTTAGTCCAGCTTTATGGAATACAACAGGACTTCTGGGCCTCAGCAGATTTATGTGCTGTAGTTAGTTCATTGTGAAGCTGTGTCTTAACTGACAGGTAATGCGATGTGCATGCGACTCCATTAACATCAAAACAACAATCTAGCCAAGCTGTTCAATCCATTTATTTGTACAGCAGAACGGGGCAGTACAGTCTTGAGCTTAATAACTGATCGGCACACAGTTGTAGTATTGTGTGAGGGTTGAACACGGCACAGTCTAGATAACATGTAACTGATCCAGAGTCAGCCTACTTAGAAGTTGTGTAACACATACAGAATGATGTGGCCTTCCAGAAGTCATGTAACGTATACAGTGTATATGATCTTGCCTTACATGGCAACAGCTTTGCATTCACTTGGCATTGACCAATACACAGTTTGTTACAGTTCAGAGTGCAATAATATTATAAGACTCCAACAAAAACCAGCATATTAAAATAGAAATTTGCATACATGGGTGGGAGGATGGAGTTCTTTACCATAGGAAAGAGATTTTGGCAAATAAATCTTGGTTATTATAAGCATGTTTCTCCTTTCACAAAGGAAACGCTGTACAGCAGTGGAGGTGGTGTTTGTCAAAGTAAGAGACCAGAGAATGCATTATAGATGCAGCAGCGTAGAGGGTGATTTATCTTATTTCAGTCATCATAGTTCGCATTGGTGGAGACACATACATCAGTGACACAACACAGAAAGTAAATACACATTCCCTCAGCCCTGGGACACCGACGGACATCAGAGGTCAACAGTGCAGGAACAGAGCTATGCTGAGAATCGTGCTACTTCTAAATGTAATCAGATGGAAAAAAAAAACTGGCAATCCTGCAGCGATGTAAAACTAAGTTCTGTCAGTACCAGTTAAAGTCAGATGACTGCAATTCATTTTGTGCCAAATTTTTCTGATGTACTAGTATCCCAATTCTTTAAGGAAAAGTTTCACAAAATCAATGTTTTATTCCAAAATCCAACTCTTGATATGTAATGATGTGCTTAATTTCTCTCATCAGCTGCCTTGTGCAGTTCGTTTTTTTTTGTCCGTGTGGGCTGATATCTCAACTATGATCACAGTTCTGCAACAGTTTGATAAAGAAGGAGTAATGTAACCACTGACACATGAAGTGGGGAGGCCTGGGATTCCTTAAATGGCCGAAGGAAGATTCACTCCTCTAATGTAGCAGTCCTGAGCACAGTCCTGCACACTGACCTAACGCAACTCTCTCACACCACACATCCTCAAGTAACCACTTTCTCCAAACCATCTATCTCCACACTGCAACTTCTTTACCGCAGACAGATACCTGTGCCTAACAGTCTGCAAATCTTCAGTTATTATTTTTTTGTCTGTTTTTTATTATTAAATCCTTGCCCCATACTGACATTGCTTTGGTTAGTCCTTGCGCACGTGTAGTTGGGTTGTGGGACAAGCGCAGCGTGCGTCTCCCTGGTCAGTCCCTGACCTTCCACTAGGCGTTCTGCATCTCCTTGCCAATTTTGTAACTTAGGATCTTATTCCAGTCGATCTTAGTGCGTGTGACAGGCAGCTGGCGACGCAGGGCTTTAAAAGTTGTGTCAGACATGGTCTGGTAGTTCTCACTGATTGCAGTCTGAGGACACAAAGTGGAGGAAACCATGAATACATTTTCTTATTTAAATATTTTTTTCTTTATGACTGTTTTAATAACTGTAGAACAGAGTTTAAATGCTAGAATATAAAATGCAGAATGAATAAAAGGTAGCTTACCTGGTAGTCATTTTCGGCGTTCTCGATAATGTCAACAAATTCCTTGGCTGTCTGGCTTTCATTCTGTTTCAAAAACACACAAGTAATCATCGTCTTAAATCTACAGCACAGATGGATGAACTCCTTTGAATATAACCTGAGATGACACAGCAGGACTGCTCCTATGTGTGAAATGCTGAAGAACTGCACAGGTGTGTTTGTGTTGACGGGTTTATCTACTTACAGTCACTGGTATTGATTCTTCTACCTCCTTATGACTAACCAGCTGCACATTTCCATCTTCATAATAGTGAACCTGGAAACAGGGAAGAACTTTGTAAGTAAGATGGTGTTTTTCAATCAATATTCTTCTTGCCTTGATATTGTTTATGCAGATGAGCACGATAAATTGAATGTACCTGGATTTTCAAAACTCCCACCACCTGAGCAGTGGACTGGCCAATGGTAAGCTTCCACTCTGACCTACAGCGACCATTCCTGTGTTAGGGAAATTAAGTGACGTGACTCTTACAATCAGACGGCAGCATCAGGACTGAGACTATTAAACTGAGAGCATTTATTTCACGTTGACCGTGTCTAAAGACATATATACAGAAACCTGTTTTGTTCTGTGGTGTAATTATGTTTGTCTTTATGTGAGGCAATGGGGATGCAAGACAAATTTCAAATGAGATTCTGACAATAAAATCTAATCTAATACACTATGATTAATAATATTTTGTGTATTAGATTAGATCTTATTGTCAGAATCTCATTTGAAATTTGTCTTGCATTAGTAGGATACACATATTCAGGTAGGTTTATGAAATTGTGTTTGCGCGACGGTCCACCTACCAGAAGTTTTTCGGTTGAAACTGGTGTCCCTCAATGCAGGCTATGATAGTTTGCTGACCATCGACTGTTTTTCCATATACCTGCAACACACACATGATATGGGTAAAAATGCAGTCTACATTGGCTAATTTACCTTTTTTTTTAAATCACCATTTTTGTGCACCTTACCGTGGAGACTCCAGTGGGATAGTGCTCTTTGACGTAGGCACTAAGGGCAGTATCACAGCCATCTCTCCAGCTTCTCAGGGTCATATCTCCTTCATACGGCTCCACGTCGCTCACCTCTTTTCTTAGGTGGTCGAAGCGGAAAGACAAACAGTTACGGGGGTCCAGAAAACGCCCCTGACCCAAGTCGCCATGCTCTGTGATCAGGACCTAAAAAGAAGGGAGAGGGAAGAATGAGGACGTGTGGCTCAGACACTTGCTCTTCTGAAATAAATAGAAAAGATTTCAGGATGAAACCTACCGGCTCATCGTAGCCCTCCAGCTTAGCGGGAGTAAACTGATCCATGTTGTACTGAGCAAAGGAGCTAGAGAAACAGAATGGGAACAAATAATCATTATCTGACATCATAGATATTCCAATGCATGTTTTCTGGAGACAATTCTGAGAACACTGACCCTGTTTGTATCACCAACATATAATGCATCTCAATGTATACTCCCCCCCTAGGGGCTCGAGTGTTTTAAACAGTGTAGATTCTGTGTAAAATACTAATATATTTAGCTTGTATGTAACTTGTAAATGAATCTGACTTACTGTGAAGCTCCCTCCCTAAGGAGGTTGTCATTATTGAGAAGAAGCCGCACATCTAGCAAGACAAAAAGAAACTGTTAATGAAAGGACTCTTCAGAGACAAAAAACAATAATCTGTCAGTATCAGAGGCAAAATGTTTGCCACAGCTGCTCTTTCCTTACCATTGAAGACCTCATTGAACTCTCCTGGGGGGGCATGTGTCACAAAGTTGGCCGCTATGCGAACCTTTGGAGAAAGATTCAATGCAACTAATCAATTCAGCAATTATGATTACCAGTACAATAGAGAAACACTACGGACCTATGCCTGCAATTAATTGGATTTTCAATGTTTAACGTGCAAAACAAATCTATAATCTCACTTGCACAGGTCAAGGAAGTTGGGAAAAAACGTTTTACCTCCTTAGTAAATTTGTTGTGGCCTTGTTGTATTGCTATATCTGGTACTAAGATGCAGGTTAAGTTTTGCAGTTTTAGTTTAACCTTTTGGTTTGCATCATGAGCGATATTTAAAGAACAGAGAATAACAGACCACAGAAAACAGATGGCTAGATAAATAGCATCTGCGGTTAACCAATTTTGCAATACTTAATCATTGCGTTTGCACAAAGCATTAACACATGAGCATTACATTAACACAATTATTGCACTTCTGTTATATTGCTTTTGCTAAAAATTATGTTGGGCAAATTATTACCTTTCAACCGACAAACAGAAATGACAATTTCATCTCAGTTTAAAGAATGTCGGTCAACAATGACACAACTAGCATGTTTTAAAAAGAAATAATAACATATATATATTGTAATTACAGCTTCTATAAACATCAACGCATTGTATACACTGTGGAATCCACAGGGCTCGTCTTTAACATACAATCAAACCATAAGGGTTAATAAATAAAACGCCTCTGGGTGTTATCAGGGGAAGATGATGTCCTTCTAGGGCTCATAAAAAAATGACATTAGTGTCTGTGTCCACCTTCACAAGCAGAGACAGAATCAGAAGTATTTTATTGCCAAGTAGATAGACTAGATAGAAGATAGAATAGAAACATAAAAACGCAATAATTACAACATATATAGGAGAGCAATAAAAAATAGGAAACCAGTATATATTTACTCACTGTATACTTCTTATTTACTCACTTTTTACCCATATTTATACAAAGTAACATTTATTTAATGTCCAAAATATCGTTCCTAATAAAGTGAACCTTCCCTCCAGCTCCGACCAGGCTCCATCTAATCCGCACACACACACACACACACCCGTGTCTCCCGGTCTCGGCCCATGTGAGGCGATGGAGCATTTGAGCTGCAACTGTATCTGTTTGACCCAGAAACCCACAGCCGAGTGACGTTAGCCGCTAACGCTAGCTTAACGGAGTACGGGAGGAAAACGTCCCCCCACCCCCCTCCCCCCTGCGTTTATTGCAGATTACTGTGAACAAGAGACCTTGGGAGAAGCATCGGCACATCCGTGTCTGCACGTACAGTAACGGGTGGTTAGAAAGTTGTCAATAGAAGTGACGGATCTGTGTTCAGCCGCTAGCTTTGACTAGCATCGGCTAGTTAGCTGAGCGTAGCTTTAAACGAGCAAGTTTATCATTCCGATGCGTGACCAGAAACTGGCGGTCTCCTCCCAAAAATGAACCCTTGACTCGTGGGAACGTTCAGCACTGACAGATCTCTACGAAGGAGAAGAAATGTCTCAGAATAAAGAATAAAACAGTCTCCAAACCTTCTCCTCCTCCGACAGCGGATCCTCGAAGTCGGCCATCTTGGCTCTTTGTGACCCCACCCACCCCAGCTGACTGACAAAACCATTGCGGCGGTTCAGTCACATGAGGATTTTGTTTAGAAATATATCTTTACAAAAATAAATAACTTTAAAATATATTTGTTTAAAAATATATCTTTACAAATGTATATCAAATGAAACTGTTTAAGAATATATATTTACAAAATAACTATGAAATATGTGTTTCGAAATATTTATTTTCAAAATAACTATGAAATACATCTGTTTAGAAATATATATTGACAAAATGTCTTTGAAATGTATCTGTTTGTAGATATATCCTTTCTAAATCGCCATCTTTATGGTAAGTTTCAGATCAGAGTCTGTTTTATTTATGTTTTTATGTTTAGAATTTCAATTAATTTCGGTTTTGGTCACAGCAACTCAATGTGCATTATATACTTAACAGATGTTGATTTAAGGTGATTAAATGTTTTATGAAAACATAAATAACATTATTATTTAGGGTTAGCTAATCCGATTAAATTAAATGGGAATTTGCAAGTGGGAATTTTATTTCCCACTTGTTTGTACATTTAGTTTTTTATTTACATGTTTGAGTAAAATGAAGACAAGAAAGGACTGGGCAGGACAGGACAGGACTGGAGAGGATTGGCAGAACCTGGCCAGGACATGACTGGACTGGAGAGGACAGGACAAGGCAGAACTGGACAGGAGAGAACAGGATTGGCAGAACCAAGACAGGACTGGACAGGGCTGGAAAGGACTGGACAGGACGGGACAGGAACCTGGACAACTGCAGGTGAATTTCACTTCCTGCACTGACTCAATAGACACTTAATTACAACGCAAGGGGGCGGTAGAGCTCGGGTTGTTTATACTTCCTTCTTCCTTTTTGGGGCGTCGCGGTGGTTGTTTTCCTACAAAATAAAAGCATGTGTATATATTACTGGTATTCATTAACTCTTATTAAACATATTTTTAGCTGCTCTAGACAGCTTGAGGCGATAAATTCGTTCCCCATTAATCGTTAACATATTCCTTGATTTTGGTTTTGGCCCATTCTAGCCCTGCAAAATTCAGATTTTATTTTATCTTGAAAGTTAACGGAAGTAATAACATGTTTTTTCTGGGTTAGCTTGATGTTAGAGCTCCTGTGTCCATTGTGTTCTGTGCTGTCAACCGTGGAGCAGCGTCACTGTCATGGCGTCACATGTAAGATTCAACTTAACTGACTGTTTGAAGGGATAAAAACACAACGACAGAATCAACTTTAACTGTAAATGCGTAAATGTACAAATTGCATTAGTTACTTGCTACGTGTTTTGACACCAGCTCACTTAGCAAGCGGGCTAGTAGGGCTAGCAGGAGGACTCTGTCCCGGTTGGTTCCTGACAGCTGCAATGGGAAGTTCCTGCTCGTACTAACGCTAATGTGTCACACACTCCAGTGTTGTTGGTGGTAAACTAGCCGAGTTAGCCGCCTAGCTTCCCGGCTAGAACATGACTCAGGTGTTGTTCGCTGTGAGACGGTTTGTGTCACCGGGACGTGCTGTGAGTTTGTCTGCTGCGTGTTGTCAGGTGATGAGCAACCCGGAGGAAATAGCCCGACTCTACCGGGAGATCAGCCGCTTCCCTTCGCTGACCAGAGCCGACGTGGGACCTGTCGTCACCTCCCAGTATGGAGGCAAATACAGCAACATCTACACAGGTGCGTGTGTGTGTACCACACCCAACACAATTTGTCACAATTAGGGTTGCAAAAATCCGGGAATATTCAAAGTTGGAAACTTTCCATGGGAATTAACAGGAATATACGGGAATTAACGGGAATAAACTGGAAATGTTGTGGGTAATTTATACTAACTATATTTACCTTGTCATATACAGACATAAATATAAACATTTTGTTTTGTCATAGGCTGATTTGAGCCCTGAGGAAACTTTGGGCACTTGACTATATGCTTCTGCATCTTTGTGTCATTCTTAACATAGGTCTTTGCACAGTATTTGCAAATTTACACAGCCTCTCCTTCTACATTGGATGGGGTGAAATGTCTCCACACATGAGATAGTGCACGGAGCTTTGTTCTGTAGAATAAGATGAGAAAAAAGTTTGTAAAAAAACACTAATGCAATGCCAGAGATATAAATAGTTAGCCAAACAATTGGAATCATCTGTAAACATATTTTACAATTGATCGATAAATGAATGGAAATAGGCTAGATGAACAGATGAACAATCCTCAATCAGCATGCTAAAATATTTTCCCAAGTAATATCATAGAAACTTACCTGACTAGTCCTGCACACTACAGCAGGCCTCAATAGCCCTGCTGTAGTGTGCAGGATGCTGGGAGTTATCTGTGCATGTGATGGAAGAATGCACAGTGGAGGGTTGAAATTCAACGTGCAGTGTGTGCTGCATTCCATACATCTTTAAAATAGAGTTTTGAATGATGTTTTTATTAATTAATTAATTTGTGAAGTTTTGTTTTTTTTTCAAAATTCCCGAGCTAAAATTCCCATGGAAACTTTCCGCCCCTTTTCAACCCTAGTCACAATCATCAGGATGTGAAGGAGAAGTCGGAAGGAGTTAGGAAAGGAGACTCACGGTGCAGAGAAACTCCACTTACAGCCAGTTACAAAAAATAAAATCTCAAATTTGTTATACAAGTTTCACAGACTGCAGGGTACTTTGTGCAGTGCACACACACAGTTACGGTAAAGTTTCCTGTCCACAACAGAATGACACGTCCCGAGAAACTGTTTCTCAAAATGAAAATGTGAAGTTTTCAGTTTAATTAAAGGAACAAATAGATTTCCTTGGAAATTAAAGCGAAACAAACGCGACTGAAATGTTGAAATAATATGATCATGTGAGCAATATACGTGCAGAAAAGCTTATAGAAGTGGAAATATTTCTCCAGCGTGATATATAACTATATTTTAACTTAACTTAGTTTAGATGATAATATTTATATTACTATTTAGTTCGGATTATTATATTTATAGTTATATTTAGTTCTGATGATGATATTGTGAACTAAAAGTTCAATGTGCTGGTTGTTCATTGTGACACCTGACTTGACAGATGTGACAGAGACTTGCTTTAAATGTTGTTGCTGCAAAAATGGTGTGATGGCATTTTCTCTGCTCCTTTCTTCAAGGAAGGTCCGGTGTGTCCTATGCTTGAGGAGATGAGTTGGGATGCATTGAAGCTCCTTTCCTTATCATTTAAAGAATTCAAGCAGTTCTTATTTCAGCAGCTTCTGAAATACTTCCGGATTATTTAACTCAGTTAGGACCTTTCCTAACTTGAATGGAATATTTGAACGCTCCCCAGGTCTTTGTGTGGGCTCTTTTTTTTGAAAATGATTGTATTTGTTTCTCTCCTCTGCAGAGTGGAGCCAACGTGACCTGGAGAGGAATGAGAATGTGAAGTTTTGCCGGCAGTACATTGTATTCCACGATGATAAATCAGTGGTCTTCTCTGGAGCTTCAGGAAACTGCACTGAGATTAAAGGAGAGTACGTACAACACTTTGTCCTTTTACCTGGAGTGGAGATGGAAGTGTTCCCCTCGACCTGTTTCTCATCAATGTTTTCCTCCTGTCAGGTTGTTGAGCAAGGATTCCCCGTCAGGTGATATGAAGGCTGTTGTAAGAGAGTGTAAAATCAAAGCGGAGGACAAACAGTTTCTGGAGGTGTGTGGTCATCCTTCTCCTAATACTATAATCCAGTTATCCTTTGTTGGGATTCAGTAGACACAAGATATGTATATTTTTATATTGATATTCAAATATCAGGAGCACAACATTAAAGCAAAAGACACATGTCCTGTCGGTTTACGACATCGATACAATTCAGTGTTGGTTTGGAGTCAGTGGGTCATATGCAAGCTATCAAAAATACGTATTTAAAAATAATGATATTTATAATATTATAGAATAGAGGACACACTTAAAACCATTAAAAAGCTGTGTCATATTTGTCTAGTGTAGCAATAATATCTGATAAGATTGGCAGTCAGTGGTTCATATAACATGGAAGCGATGCAGCTATCTCCTATTGAAACGTGAATTTACTGACAAGTGAAAGCTCTTTGACCCGGAGTGAGTGTCTGTCACTTTTCCAATCTAAAACCAACTTAGTTGCAGATTTTGCCCTTTACTTTTTTATATCCCCTGTATGGTTCTCATTAATCTCTGTCTGCTATATTTTCCACATATAGCCTGTAATTAAAAAACATCACCTGACTTTGCTATCTTCTCCTGACGTCTGTGTGACCCTGCAGATCTGGAGTAAAAACATCAAGATGAAGAGCATCGATCTAACAGCCCTAAAAAAACATGGCAAAGTCTATGAAGACGGTGAGACATCAGAATTTTTCTGTTAATAAGTTTCTATGATACTTGACTTTTTACATGTGCCAGTGCAGGTGTTAATCACACAATTGTTTGCATCCCTAGAGCAATTTGGCTGCTTGGTTTGGTCCCACTCTGAGACCCACCTGCTGTATGTGGCGGAGAAAAAGAGGCCCAAGGCTGAATCCTTCTTTCAGGTCTGTCGGCACAAACTGAGTCACACAAAACGCTGCTGCACTGTGCTCTACAATCAAAGAGTTTCAACCATGTTGCTTTCCCCCTCAATGTGTCAATGTGTTCAGTACTGTAAAAACATAACAAACTTTTAATAGTCGAACCATGGTTACTTGACTGCCTCATTGCACAGTGTAGATACAAGTCTCCAGCTAATCAGTGAGTTTCTGTAAAGAATTAAACCAAGAATCCAAGTTGGGGATAAAAAACAAAAAAACCTTTCTTGCAGATCCTGAATCACTAAGTCAGTAGACTGTTGACTTCAGCAGATTCCAACTCAACACAATGGAGCAGATATATCTCAATAGTTGTTGCATGCCATTGAGAGGAAGATTATTGTTAAACGACTCTGCAAACCGGTGCATGTTGAAATGTTTTCATGTTGAATGCATCCCAAGTATTTTCACCTTTAAAAAATTAAATACCTCCACATGCCTTGATGGAATGTGGACGTCAGAACAGTGGAGCATGTTTTCTGTATATGATTCAGTATTTTTTCATTGCTCATTATTCTGTCTCCTTTTCTGCTTGTAGACTGTGTCACCAGAGCTGTCTTCTATTGGGGACGAGGAGGAAACAATGAGAGAGGAGAAAAAGGAGACTGTAAAAGTAATTAAAATGAACACTTTCAAATTTCAAAAAATGTAAAACATTTTCACCCATCAAAGGTTTAATTTTACATTCCCATGTCAATTGTCTGTAGTTTGAATTGGTTTATAAAAAAACATTCCTGCAGGGAGAGCAGTTTGTCTTCCGTGAGGACTGGGGAGAAGCACTGGTTGGTAAGAACTGCCCGGTGCTTTGCGTTTTGGACATCGAGGGCGACAACGTCTCTGTGCTGGAAAGTGTGCCTGAAAATATCTCACCTGGACAGGTTTGTTCAACTGTCCCTGGCAAGGATGAGTGTTGTTTTAACCCTTTTTTCTATTTGTAGTCATTATAGTCTTTTTCTTTCGCTATCTCGGTCTCTGCAGGCATTTTGGGCTCCAGGTGACACAGGTGTGGTGTTTGTAGGCTGGTGGCATGAGCCTTTCAGACTTGGCCTCAAGTTCTGCCCCAACAGGAGGTGATTACTGTTTACACATGTCAGAGAAACGTTCAAATTAAAGCTGGACTGTGAGAACTGTATATCTTTGTAAGGCTCACAGGCTGATACTGCTCTTCAGTAATGTTTCCCCCTTCTCTGTCAGGTCATCTTTATTTTATGTGGACCTCACTGGGGGGAGATGTGGTAAGTTGGAGTTTGCTCCTTCTATCATTTAAGTCTATAGTTCCTATTTAATAATCATCAACCAGGTTATTTATGGTATGATGACAAGCAAGAGTTCTGCGTGAAGGCAAGGTTTTCACAACTGAATTTGACACATATTAATGTATTTCACACCTAACAGCTTGTCTAGTGTAAAGTTATTATAGCTACTGATTGCGGATGTTCACATGTGTCTGTTTATGTCCATCAGAGCAGCTGTCATCAGGCACCAGTGCAGTGTATTCCCCCAGGCTGAGTCCAGACCAGTGTCGAATTGTCTACTTGGAATGTTCTGTCTATGGCCCACATATGCAGTGCAGCAAGCTCTGTATGGTGAGACAGAAAGAAGCCTCTTTTCCCCACGTTCCCCGTTCAGATCTGTTATTACATTCATCCTGAGTGATCTGATCACTAGTACAGGTCTGAATGCACCCAAGGTGGTCTGGGCCACATCTGAATGCAAATATGTCCCTGACCATTTATGAAAAACCACCCACTCAGATGACGTCCTTTGAATAGCTACAGTTTCACAATTAATCAAAAGTATTTTACATCTTTCATTAGTACACACAGTACATACAGTACAGACATATTTCTGTGCATACTTATCTCTCTCTTCCTTATCCACCTCTCATTTGCTCTCAGTCACACACAAACACGTATACAGTGGAAACATATGCAAAATCAGACTTGGTAAAAACAGCGTTGTTGCAAACAAAAATGACGTACATATTCATTAATATATACATAGAGGGGAAGTGAGATCAGATCACTAGTGGTCACAGTAGATGGCAGGTGCGAATAGAGGAACTTAAAGTGAACTTGTCAGATTCTCAGGACAGATGATAATAGCAGGTCTGTACGGTCGGTGCCAGGTGCATCTACTTTCCCTTCTTTACAAATGGCACTGTCTTCACTGAAGATTGTAGTTACACGTAATTTTCCATCTTGTGCTTTTCTATTCTGTTGACATAAGTTGTTGCAGCTGTACATTCGATTTGCTCCAGATGCTTACTTTGTGTTTGCAAATTATTTCTAGTATGACTGGTATACCAAGAAAACCTCAGTGGTGGTGGATGTAGTAGAGCGACCTGGAGAAGGTGAGGAAAAGTTGAGAGTAATATCAATGTCCCCCTTTCTTTCCTACTATAAATATTAACCTTATTATGTCTGTCTGCATTGGTGTGTCTTTACAGATGGGTTCACTGGTCTCTACAGCTCTCAGTTGTCCCTTCAATGCTGGTCAGCGGATAGTCAGAGTGTTCTTGTAGCTTGTCCTCAGCGCAGCCGCAAGGTACAGTCAGCTCCAGAGAAGTGGCTTGTTATTATGTCAATGGACAAATTGCAATTTTTTCTGATTTACATTTTGCTCTTGTAGGACCTGTTGATGGTGGATATAAGCACAGGGAAAGTCACCTCTCTGACTTCAAGTGAGTCACTGGATACTTTTTTAATTTACAGATTTTGTGCTGACAGTCTCCACAAATTAATTTACTTATAAGAGCACTGTTCTGATAATGACCTCTGTCTGCAGAGCGTGATGCTGGGAGCTGGTGTCTGCTGACTATAGAGAGAGATCTGATGGTTGTCAGCTTCTCTTCTCCCAACTACCCCCCAAGTCTGGTAGGATCAGTGTTTTCACTAAGAATGTTCTTTATGTCAGTAATAATATTTTCATATAGAGTATAAATTAAATATGTTATTACATTAATGACATATGTGGATTGTGTTGGGGTGCTTTGCAATGCAAAAAATAAAACTTCATGAGATGGAGAATATCACTCATTGCAATGTCATTTCTCTGTCCAGAGGGTTGGTTTCCTTCCAGCCAGAGATTCTCAGGAGCAAATTGAGTGGGTGACTTTGGAAGACTCTCAGGTGTTACCCGATATTCACTGGCAGATCTTGACCTTCACACCTCCCCCAGATCAGGACAACAGTCAATACTGTAAGTCTTCAAATTCTTTTTTCTAGTTTTTTACAAATGGTCCGATGAGATTTAGTCAGTTTTGTCTTATCTTAAATTGTTTCACATATATGAGGGGAACAAATAGAGCAATATGTGTGATATTAAATCAGACTAACAAACAGTTTTTTAATTCTAGCTGGCCTTGAGTTTGAAGCCTTGTTGATCAAACCAAAGGAGGTGAAAGATGGAGTGAAGTTGCCCCTTATCGTCACTCCTCATGGTTGGTTCCTCTCTTCATGGTTCTGTTGCCATTACTTGTTTCGACTGTAAACAAAATGAAGTCAGATTACTTGTACTTCTACAGATAAGATTGGCAAAGGCAACAGTGGTTGCTATGATAATCGTATCTTTAGTGGCAAAATGTTAAATCACACTCTTACAACTAAGGATGGTCTCTTGTAACAGGGATTTCCAATGCTGTTATACAATTAATATATTTTAATATAAGTATTTTCATTTACAATATAAATGTGACATTCATGCTGCACAGAACTAAGGCAAAAACGACACTCAATTTTGAATAATAACTGTCAATCTGTATTGTTGTTTGTTTTTCATTAGGGGGTCCCCACTCAGTGATTGTAGCTGAATGGCTTCTGTCGTCCTCTGTGCTGTGCAGGATGGGCTTTGCTGTACTGCTGGGTGAGTTCATGTTTGACACCTGCTCAGAAGACAGACATCCACTGATAGAATTAAAACTCTGTGCGTCAAAGATTAACAGAGATTAACATTTATTCACATACATTTTCTCAAATACTTCAGTAACATTCTGCTCAATGCTCACAGACAAAACCAATTATAGGTTGGTGTTTTGCCAGCACATTTACGAATGCAAAACTATCCTGGCTTCGATAACTTAGATTTTGTCCCAGGCCCAGGTTGTAACCAGCAGCTGCACTTAGAGTCTGTCGGCTTTTTATAAATGTGTTTTTATCTGATCAAGAATACATCATAATATCTAGCCATGATGCATAGAAAATAATGTGTTTTTCGTTTGCTTTATTTTTTTATTCTAGTGAACTATCGTGGCTCTCTTGGATATGGCCAGGACAGTATCCTCTCATTACCCGGCAATGCTGGCAACCAGGATGTCAAAGATGTTCATGTAAGAACAAAAAGCACCAAAAATGAGCCCATATAAGGCTTTTAAAAAGCTCTGAACGTAACATAAAATTACTTTTGTCCCTCTGTTCATTAAAAGTTTTCTGCTTTTTGCTTCCAAACAGTTTGCTGTGGAAAGTGTTCTGAAAGGTGATGAATTTGACGCACAGAGAGTGGCACTTTCAGGAGGTTCCCACGGTGGTTTCCTTGCCTGTCATCTGATCGGCCAGTACCCAGCGTTCTACAAGGCCTGCGTGGCTCGCAACCCTGTCATCAATTTGGCTTCGATGATTGGCAGCACTGACATCCCAGACTGGTACGTCTCTTCCCCACATGTTGTTACCCATTGTTTATGGCTGTGTCAGTCATGCACAGCTACACATGTGTGGTGATTTATCATTGTGACCTCTGACATTCTGGCTTTGCAGCTCTAAGCAAGTGAGTGTGGTGAAGGACATGTGTATGTCTCGTTGTAAGGGAAGGATGTTTTCAGTAATGAACACCCAACAAAACCATTCCGTGATTTATTTATTTTTTACTTTCTTAACTAGGTGCATGGTCGAGGCCGGGTTCATCTACAGCACAGACTGTTTACCTGACCCGACTGTTTGGGAACAGATGTTGAACAAGTCCCCCATTAAACACGTGACACAGGTGAGGATTCCTGCACCTTGACTGCATATGTGACTTCATTGGCGTTGTTACACAATGTAGTAACCTAAGGAGATCTCTTTTCTTAGGTACAGACCCCGGTTCTGCTTCTCCTGGGGGAAGATGACAAGCGTGTACCGAGCAAGCAGGGAATCGAGTATTACAGGGCACTGAAAGCAAAGCAGGTTCCAGTCAGGTAAGCATCTTGTCTCTTGTCTGACATAACCAATTACGCACAGTACTCAGATATGCATTGACAAGTGCTTTAACGTGTGTTGTTTAGGCTGCTGTGGTACCAAGGGAACAACCACTCTCTCTCCAAGGTGGATGCTGAGTCTGACGGCTTTATGAACTCCGCTCTATGGATAATTCAACACCTAAGTCAGTGACAGTAAATAACAGAGAAATGTATGGTAGTGATCTAGTGCTGTCGTTGATGCCAGGAAGTGCTAGCAGGACACTTCTGTGTGTCAAGGCTATGATGCTTCTGTTTTCAAGACAGTGTGGGGTCCATTCCAAAGCCAAAGCTCTGAATGTGCTGTCCGACCAGAACACACTACATGTTCATGTACTTTGCCTGTATTCTCTGTGGTCCGATGATGGTTGCCACAACTACTTTCAATAATTGTGAAAAAAAAATGTTTTATCACAATACATGAATACAGGCACTTTGATTCTGCATTTTTTTGCTACTGTTTTTAAATACAAAATGAAGGGGTTTTCTGTGTTAGAGGTTCCATTAACAAGGGAAAGGAATTTGTTAATCGCTCTGTTCACTTTTACTGCTTGAAAACGAAAATAACTTTTTCTCTTTGTTTCATGGATTTCCTGATTCAGTGCACTTAATAAAAATGATAGTGAAAATATTACCAGTGTGGGATGAATCTTTGATACACAACAATGCTCTGATGGAGTGATCTTTGAGGCAGAAGATGAAGTGCTATATCATGTCTTAAACAGAGGTCTTCAACAGGGGGTCCGCGGAGGTACTGCAGGGGGGTCGCGACAATTTTTTTTTTTTAAATTATAATTTATTTATTTTTTTTACGAATTTAAATGTCTTTCAATACACATTAACATGCATCCAACATATTGTGAGGCTGATTTTACTCTCTGCCTGACAACCTCCATCCATCCAAGATTAGATAAGTTGTGTGCTACCCATCAGGGTCAGACATCTCACTAATGTGGGAGTATGTGTGCCATCCACAGATAGCTTGAGGATTCACTGTCTCTTCTACATGTATGTTTAAAATAAAAACATGAATCTGTGAATTACTTTAATAGCTCAGTGTTGTATGCAAGATGTACCGTGCGTACGAAAAGTATTCAGACCCCTTTAAATATTTCACTCTTTGTTTCATTGCAGCAATTTGCAAAAACTACAGTACACTCAGCACCCCATCTTGACAGAAAAAAACAGAAATGTAGAAATTTTTGCAAATTTATTAAAAAAGAAAAACTGAAATATCACATGGTCATAAGTATTCAGACCCTTCACTGTGACACTCATATTTAACTCACATGCTATCCTTTTCTTCTGATCCTCCTTGAGATGGTTCTACTCCTTCATTGGAGTCCAGCTGTGTTTAATTAAACTGATTGGACTTGATTAGGAAATCGTGGGAGAAGAGCCTTGGTGAGAGAGGTAAAGAAGGACCCAAAGATCACTGTGGCTGAGCTCCAGAGATGCAGTAGGGAGATTGGAGAAAGTTCCACAAAGTCAACTATCACTGCAGCCCTCCAGCAGTCGGGGCTTTATGGCAGAGTGGCCTCGACGGAAGCCTCTCCTCAGTGCAAGACATATGAAAACCCGCAGAGAGTTTGCCAAAAAACACATGATGCATCATGCTATGGGGGTGATTTTCCGCTGCAGGGACAGGACGACTGGTTGCAATTGAAGGAAAGATGAATGTGGCCAAGTACAGAGATATCCTGGAAGAAAACCTCTTACAGAGTGCTCTGGACCTCAGACTGGGCCGACGGTTCACCTTCCAACAAGGCAATGACCCTAAGCAGACAGCTAAAATAATAAAGGAGTGCCATCGGAACAACTCTGTGACCATTCTTGACTGGCCCAGCCAGAGCCCTGACCTAAACCCAATTGAGCATCTCTGGAGAGACCTGAAAATGGCTGTCCACCAACGTTCACCATCCAACCTGATGAACTGGAGAGGATCTGCAAGGAAGAATGGCAGAGGATCCCCAAATCCAATTGTGAAACTTGTTGCATCATTCCCAAGAAGACTCATGGCTGTACTAGCTCAAAAGGGTTATTCTACTCAATACTGAGCAAAGGGTCTGAATACTTATGACCATGTGATATTTCAGTTTTTCTTTTTTTATAAATTTGCAAAAATTTCTACATTTCTGTTTTTTTCTGTCAAGATGGGGTGCTGAGTGTACTGTGATTTTTGCAAATTGCTGCAATGAAACAGAGTGAAACATTTAAAGGGGTCTGAATACTTTCCGTACCCACTGTATGTTTATAAATGGCAGTGGCATGGCCACCCTGTACCTTGCACATGTTTAAATTAAAAACATGAATATATGAACCCGTGTAATATTTGAATAGCTTAGTATTGAATGCACAATATCAGAGTAGTTATGTTTATACATGGCACTAGGCCCAGTTTAATATAAAACACAATTTTATACAATATATATAGTAGGGGGTCCCTGCTCCATCTCTCCACCTGTTTGGGGGTCCTTGGCCTGAAAAACGTTGAAGACCCCTGTCTTAAAACATTTAGAAAATGTAAGAAATCAATGAAGTCATTCTACTCTCTTCACCACTGGGGGGGGGGGGGGTATTGTACATTTTTCTCCAGGTATATATTTTAAAATGAAATTTAAAACAAATTTGTCTTGGCCCACATGATAGTTTTTCATTTTCATGTGTTCCCACTTGCTTTCACTTCTACATAAGTACATCCCGTTTCTTGTCACTGAAAAGACTTTTCGACACCCTTTTTTATCTGCTCTGTTTGAACCTGGATATCAGACTGCTTCATCTGCCTCCTGATTAGAATTATATACATGCTTCTTGCAATGGTAAGTAACCCTCATAAAATTAAGGCTCCTAACCTCAGGAGTAGTACAAGTTATTGCCAAAAGGGGGGCACTATGCGTTCCGTTCAAGGGAACTCCCCACGAATAAGAAACCCTTTTTCCCTTCCGAGAGTAGCCTGGACGCTAACCAGGCAGAAGAGGCTCTTTACTGAGTCGGAGACTGTTAAAGACTGCATGCTTGCAGTCATCGATGAGATGATTTTTGACGAAAAAGTGAAGGAAAGCGTTACTTCAGCCATTAAAAAAGTGCTTCTCTAGGACACATCAACTCTCCGCAGACTGGAGACCCTGGCAACAGATGTCGCAGGGAAGCTTTTGGGAAACCTTCGAAAAGCAGTTCATGTCTATCGCTGTGGATGAATCGACTGACTGTGCCGACGTGGCCCAGCTGTGCATCTATGTGAGGTTTTATGATTGAGTGCGCTTTCGGGAGGAACTACTGGGGCTCGTTCCGCTGGAGGGACACACTACAGGTGAAGTGATCTTTCAAAAGATTGTCGCGTTTTTTAATGAGCATGAACTGGATTTTCAAAAAGTCTGCTTGCTGGTTATGGATGGAGCTCCGGCTATGACCGGTAGAGTGAACTACTGGTGGCCAGGTTGGCAGCCGTGGCCTGCATATGCAGTTTTTACACTGCATCATTCATCAGGCGGTGCTGTGCGCAAAGCTCAGCGGCGATCTGAAAAACACCATGGACACTGTTATGAACATTGTGAATTTCATCCGCTCAACCTCAAGCCTTCAACATCGCCTCTTCCGTATGTTGCTCGCTGACGCATCTGCAGACCTTCTTTTTGGCTTGTTTATGAGTCAGCCCATTTTTTGTTAATATGGTGGTTCTTATTTTACCAGATTCATCTGGCTGTTTTTGGATATAACCCTGCAAAGCACCTTATTTCTGCTTAGAAATGTTGTTGAAGACTAATTTACTATTATTGTGATGGATACTGTTTCAAGATGTTCAGTTCACATTATGCATTTTGGGATATGGACCTGCTGTAACTACCTAATTTCTGCTTGGAATTGTTTTTGATAGTTTTCTCAACATGCTCATTTATTGTTAATCTGATATCTGGATACTATTATACTATTTTCAAATTGTTTTCTACATTTGTGGTTGGACATGTCAGAAAAACACTCTCATTTTTTGTTTATGTTTTGTATGTAACTTTTGCACTTCTGTATCAAAGCTTGATAGCCTTCCTGTGTTTTGGAATTTAATCACAGTCTGTTACTGACTATATAAAGTAAAAGGAAAGAGATGCGTGTGTGACTGTTTACCTGTGGAAATATACATTACTGTTTTTCATTTTTAGCCATTAAGTGATAAATATTCTGTGAGTATATTCTCATGTTTAAGTCAAGTATAGTGACATGATATAGTAATGAGTTATTACATATTACTGAAAAAGGATGTGTTAAACAGAGAAGCCCTTTGCTTAGTAATGTGAAATACTTTGTTTTAATTTGTACATTATTATTTAGTGAAGCACATTGAAAATGCAGGCTTCCAAGCAAGTGAAGTTCTACTGTTATACTAGTGGTTACTGTGATGTTGTTCTATCATGTCAATGTATTCTGAGGGCATCCAGGTAATGGTTACACATATAGAAAAGAAGTTAATGAGATCTCATGTAAGAAATAGAGTTAGAAAAACAGACACTGATTATTCTGCACATTGTGTAGATTGTATTTTTATGCATACTAGAAGAATCTGAATCCTGTGAATCTGAATGCTGAGATGGCGAGCTAAACCCAGATCGTAGATGCGGTGTGGCCTACCGTATGATCCAGACCGAACCTGATTCGCTTATCAAGAAGACATCGACCCCAGTCCTGCCCGACAGGTAGTAAGGTAGTTTAGAGATACAGTACACATAAAGACCCGGACCAGAACGGAACTGGTGGAACCTTCAAGCAGACACTATTCATGGACTGAACGGACTATATCCTGGGAGCTGTACGTATACACACACTGAAAGGACCGAGTTATTTTACAAGAATCATCCAATTTCCAACCAATCTACTCTTCTTTTTTATTTTACACTTTTATATCGTGGTTGTTGCATGACCGATTGTGAAGTAATAAACTGGTTATTTGTTCAACTTGTTCTTTGTCTTAGGCCTACCTCTCCTTCGAATCTAGGTAGATGTTTAGTGCTTTTTCTAATACTTGCTTTTTCTTTCCTAATATCTGTATCTCAGCCAGAATCAGATCAAGGAGCTGGACCATCGGTATCTACCCACCCCTTTTACGAATGGTATTGGCCTCAAGCAACTCAGCTTACGTCACCACCCCTTTAAATGTGATTATGATACATTTTGGTTTGTGGACTTCTTGCGCAGTACTACGGTCCAGATTCCTCATGTCACACATATACATTTTGTATTCCCAGAGTCCAAGCAGGGCCAGAGTATACTATCAATGGATCAGCGTTCCTGCCAGGACATACACTACTGATCAAAATCTTAAGACCACTTAAAAAATTGCATGAATTTGCATTTTGCACTGTTGAATCTTAGGAAGGTTCTAAGTAGAGTTTCAAAATGCAAAAAGAAGAAATGGGAACAAGAGCCCAAAAGTTGTGAGCAGGCAATTTATTGAAAACAACAATTTAACTGAAGTAGGCTGTTCATCAGCTGATCAAAAGTTTAAGACCACAGCTATAAAAAAAAAAAAAACTCCTAAAACAGAAATTAAAGTGTCAAAAACTGACTCAGTAATGAGTAGCTCCACCATTATTGTTGATCACTTCAAACATTTGTTTTGGCATGCTTGATGCAAGTGTTTCCAAAAGGCTAGTGCGAATGTTGCGCCAAGTGGTGAAGATGGCTTCACGAAGGGCATCAACTGTCTGGAACTGAAGTCCATTTTTGTAAACTTCCTTTGCCATCCATCCCCAAATGTTCTCAATTGGATTAAGATCAGGGGAACACGCAGGATGGTCCAAAAGAGTGATGTTATTCTCCTGGAAAAAAGTCTTGGTCAGACGGGCATTGTGAATTGGAGCGTTGTCCTGCGGAAAAACCCAGTCGTTACCACACAGACGAGGGCCCTCAGTCATGAGGGATGCCCGCTGCAACATCTCCACATAGCCAGCTGCTGTTTGACGCCCCTGCACAACCTGGAGCTCCATTGTTCCATTGAAGGAAAAAGCACCCCAGATCATGATGGCGCCCCCTCCACTGTGCCGCGTAGAAAACATCTCAGGTGGCTTCTCCTTGTCATGCCAGTAACGTTGGAAGCCATCAGGACCATCAAGGTTAAATTTTTTCTCGTCAGAGAATAAAACTTTCTTCCACCTTTGAATGTCCCATGTTTGGTGCTCCCTTGCAAAGTGTAAACGGGCAATTTTGTGGCGTTGAAGGAGACGTGGCCTTTGAAGACGTTTCTTGTTTTTGAAGCCCTTCCTTCGCAGATGCCGTCTGATGGTTATTGGGCTGCAGTCAGCACCAGTAATGGCCCTAATTTGGGACGAGGATCGTCCCGTGTCTTGACGGACAGCCATTCAGATCCTCCGGCTCAGCGCCGGTGACATTTTTTTGGGTCTAACACTTGATTTTTTTGTTCCATAACCCTGAGGATCTTTTAAGAAATTGCAAAATGACTGTCTTACTGCGTCCAACCTCAGCAGCGATGGCACGTTGTGAGAGGCCTTGTTTATGCAGTTCAACAATCCTACCACGTTCAAAGACGGTGAGCTTTTTTGCCTTTGCCATCAAGAGATCTTCACAGTGTGATTACTTGACAGGAAATTACATGGAATCCAAATTTTTGCATAGATTTTGGCTTTTAAAGGCTGTGGTCTTAAACTTTTGATCAGCTGATGAACAGCCTATTTGAGTTAAATTGTTGTTTTCAATAAATTGCCTGCTCACAACTTTTGGTCTCTTGTTCCCATTTCTTCTTTTTGCATTTTGAAGCTCTACTTAGAACCTTCCTAAGATCCAACAGTGCAAAATGCAAATTCATGCAATTTTTTTAAGATTTTGATCAGGAGCGTATATGGCAGCTTAGCTTTCCTCATCTGTTCCCTCTTGGCTGTGACATTCACTGTTCTGCCCCTGCTGAAGCATCTCTATGGCTGGGACATGTGGTATTGCTTACAGGTGCTTTGGGCAGGACATAAAGGATATACCCAGCTGGCTGGTACTGATTCAGAGAACCGCTATGATGCTTTTGTGGTGTTCGACACCAGCAACCAGGCGATGAGGGATTGTCCATTGGTCACAGGAGGTTTAGTCTCTGTTTGGAAGAGAGGGATTGGATTCCTGGGCTGTCGTGTATTGAGAATCTACACAGCGCTGTCCACAACAGTGTGAAGACGGTGTTTGTGCTGTCCAGCGGCTCTGACGGTGGTGATACAGTGAGTGGTGTGATCCGCCAGGCTTTCTACATTGTGCAGCAGCGGCTCCTGGATGAAAAGGTCAGTAAAATGTATTTTCACTTTCATGTGCATTTTGTGGAAGTGGGGAGACTGAGAATGGGTACATAATACAAATTGTTCTCTGATTTGTATCCAAACAAGATGGACGCAGCCGTGCTGGTTCTGTTTGATGAGATGTTTCCCAAACTGAAGTACCTCGAGCTAAGGAAGAGGTTGTGTAGAAAGTCTGTGTTGACCTGGCTTCACAGGAATCTGCAGGCAGCACAAAAAAATGCCAGGGAACTGACGCAGGGTTCCAGTTTCTGGCAGTTTTACAAGCCTGAGAATGTTGGGAGGTGCCCCCCTGCTCCTAGGCCTAGGGGAGGCTTTCACATGTAAATGACAATGCTGTGAGCTTTACAAATGCAAATCAGGATAGTTTTACTCAGTGGTACAGAAATAACAGCTTTTTCTAAAAGGTACTAAGGTACCAACTAAAATATCTGGCGTAAGTACACCAGGCTTGAAATAAATATAAAGATAATATGTTGGAATGGAGAGAGTGGAACCAGTGTACAGTTTTCTAAGAGAAGTCTTTCTGCTGAAACCAAAACACTGTGCCACACATAAAGCATATAAGTTGTGTCAACGTGTATCAAAGTCCTCACAAAATACTGGCAAATTCAGCACCATCTTAACGTGTCCATGGCAAACTAAGCTGTTGACTCTCAGTATTCCATTAAAACACTCAACACGTTTAACCAAAGCGACTTACAATAAGTGCATTCAACTATGTGGGTATAAACACAGAACAGTAAGAATCATGTAAGTACATTTACTCAACACCATAAAGCAGAGGTCTTCAACAGGGGGTCCGCGACCGCTAGGGGGTCCGCGGAGGTACTGCAGGGGGGTCGCGAAATCTTTGGTTGATTAGACAATTTTTTAAATTTTTTATAATTTTTTTTTTTTTTTTTCACGAATTTAAATGTCTTTCAATACACATTAACATGCATCCAACATATTGTGAGGCTGATTTGACCCTCTGCCTGACAACCTCCATCCATCCAAGCAGTGGCGTTTCTACCTAAGGGGCAGGTGGGGCAGTGCCCCCCCTGGTGGCGCTGGTGTGCACAAAGCTAAATACTGCATTTCTGAACTTTGTGGCAAAAATATATTTTATTTTATTTTATATGCAAAAAGAGTGAATGTGTGTGTGAATAAACGAGACTCACAAGCATTATAGTCTTGTTTTGGTGTCATTTGATTCGTGTGTGTTTCTGTCTGTGAGTTTGATTTGTGAAACGCTTCCCTCTTGCCGTACGTCTCTGGTGTGGGCACACAGGTGAAGCTGCAGACCAGTGCCATGGGAGCACCAATCAGCGTGAAGCGTGCAGACCAGTGCCATGGGAGTACCAATCAGCGTGAAGCACACAGGCCACTGTTAACATTGCAAGGTTGTGATTATGCAGATGAGCCCCACGACGTTTCCCAGAGAGCTACTCGACTCCAGCGTCAGCGTCACCCGGAAACAGGCTAACGCTCCGGTTCGACGTCACCTGAGCTAACAGGCTACCTTGTCAGTGAACACTAACCGGGTCTGTGGACAGGTTCACTCACATCGGATGAATAATACGTTTTGAAGTCCTGCTTGTTCTCCTGGCAGAGAGGCTGAAAACGTGTGAGCTCCCGTTTCTGAGGTTAGTCAAGTTTAGTATTGTATTAATCTGTAATTAGTGATTCAAAGGGACGTGTACCTGGTGGTTAGCTTAGCTCGGCGGCTAGCCCGCAGTCAGGCTACATGATCCGGTCCACCCAGCAGAGAGAAGCGTTAGTTTATGAGGATGAGTCGTTGGAGAATAAGCTTTGCAATACTAATAATGTGGAAGAACTCCACACAGTACATGCATTGTCTTGGTAGTGCACAGTTTAATCCAAAACCATATTCAAAATCAGTAGTTGAATATCCACAGAAAATAAAGATACAAACTTTGTGTAACACTTCCTCTACAATAATGCCATATTTTATGTTTCCTATCATTTTATTAGGAACGGACGAGCCTGAAGGACACAGCTGTGCTGATCATTTTCTGTCTCTTATGGCAAAGAAGAAAAAGAAAACACTGGGTTCTTATCTAAAGTGTATCAAATCAGAAAGCAAAAGATAAACATTGTTCTAATAAGTATTCATTTGAATATATAATGAAAATAGAAATAAACTCTTTTATCCATGACACTTAGCAATGACTCTAAACAGTTGCAGGCCTTCTTTAGTTAGGAAGGAAAACACAAAGTGTTGTGCAGATGAAGCTGATGCATGTTGCCTCAAATTCTGTTATTTGAGCTATGTGTCTGTCTAATCTTTTTACTTTGTTGCAATCATTTTACTTTAATGCTGTATTATGACAACATCTTTGTGTCGGGCTGAGCGCTAAAGCATGTGAAATGTATTTGAAATAGGATTTCTGCTGTCTGCTGGCACTCAAAATGCAGCCCATAATATATCTTACTGGTCTATATAGGCCTACTGCTTATAATAATCAGCTACCTCTATTTTTGTGACGGTGACATGACGTCATACAAAATTGCCCCACCAGAAATTTCAGGCTAAAATCGCCACTGCATCCAAGATTAGATAAGTTGTGTGCTACCCATCAGGGTCCGACATCTCACTAATGTGTGAGTATGTGTGCCATCCACAGATAGCTTGAGGATTCACTGTCTCTCCTACATGTATGTTTAAAATAAAAACATGAATCTGTGAATTACTTTAATAGCTCAGTGTTGTATGCAAGATGTACAGTGGGTACGGAAAGTATTCAGACCCCTTTAAATATTTCACTTTGTTTCATTGCAGCAATTTGCAAAAATCAAAAAAGTTCATTTTATTTCTCAATGTACACTCAGCACCCCATCTTGACAGAAAAAAAACAAACAGAAATGTAGAAATTTTATTAAAAAAGAAAAACTGAAATATCACATGGTCATAAGTATTCTTTTTTGTTTTTAGCAAATGGCTGCAATGAAACAGAGTGAACAATTTACAGGGGTCTGAATACTTTCCGTACCCACTGTATGTTTATAAATGGCAGTGGCATGGCCACCCTGTAACTTGCACATGTTTAAATTAAAAACATGAATATATGCACCCGTGTTATATTTGAATAACTTAGTATTGAATGCACAATATCTGGGTAGTTATGTTTATACCTGGCACTAGTCCCAGTTTAATATAAAACACAATTTTATACAATATATATAGTAGGGGTCCCTGCTCCATCTCTCCACCTGTTTGGGGGTCCTTGGCCTGAAAAACGTTGAAGACCCCTGGACTAGACAGTTGTTAGTTCTTCCTCATTACTGAAAAATGTGCACAACCACAGAAAACACCTGAGTGAGAGTTTATCACCCATACCACGGACACGGTTAATGCTGGTCATTGTGGTTAAATCCTCTCACACACGCAAACATAGATCTTGATTTCAAAAAACAAAACAAAAAAGACAGCCAGATTTAGGGGACCAATATCTGTTTTCAGACATGTCCACAGAATTGGTTCGGCATTTTCTCACCAGAGTTTGCCCACATGAACAACACAGCAGAAGATTCTCCGCAGTATAAACACAGACACAATCTTTGGAGTGCTCAGGTGAGGGGGGGGGGGAGCAGCAGACCGAGGCAGGGCGTAACGTATACATTTGATTGCGTCGTGTGTTGGAAACATCATCAGCACCCCCACTCACTTGTGGTTCACACATACAGCCCATCCAGAGAATGGCCGGAAGATCTCAGTCGTTCAGTGCATGTCTGATGGGAGCTTATGACTATCTTCAAATGGGTGTGGCCTAATTGAATTTAAGGGAACTGTTGAGCTTTGGCCTGTCCGTACTGAAGCAGCACAAAAATTCAAAAGCAGAAAAACAAGTTATGTCCTCTGGGCCGGTCTGTGTTATTCGCATTCTCCATCCTTCGTTGTGAAAAACTGTCTGTTTTTTTCCACCACTACATTGACCAAGTCACCAGTTTAGCATTACCTTGTAGCAGAAGCAGTCATAAATAAGATACCGAGATGGTGAGTTACAAATGACCTGTTTAGAGCCCCAAATTAATATGATGAGCCTTTAACTGGAAAAAATATTGACACTTAAGAATTATGAATATTACTTACTTATTTTACTTAATTCGTACTATGTAAAACCTCAGACCAGGGTAAATGTTAAGGATATAAATCAGTCATAAACGAGGCAATGTTTTGAAATTATGTCTGTGATGCATTCCAACATTTTCTAGTTGACCCACTTTATCAAACATGGTTGATAATGTGGGACCGCATGCTTTGGGTAATCTGGGAAAGTCACTTAATTTTCTGAAAGGTGAAATGTGAATTTAGGGTCTTCCTGGAGTTAAAAAAAAATAAACTACAGAGGTGTAGCGTTACTTCTGCAGTGATTGTCTGGTTAGCAAACTAGACCATTATCAGTCAGCTCTTTAAAACAGTGAGGATCCAAAAAGAGTCCGTCCTGTGTTCTGCAGCCACTGGTTTCACCAAACATGATCGATGATGATGAGTCTCTCACCTGCCAGGACTGTCTGTTCCCTGAGTCGCCCAAATGGAATGGCAGATTACTGAAAAATAATCTCTTATTGTTACTTGCTGTTGATTGAATTTTGATTGATTTTATAAAAATGTGACACAGCTTTAATTGAATGCTTCAAATATATGTTATAATTTCTTTATTTAGACTAGGGTTCTTTATGTCAATTGTGTTTACATGTTTAAAATAGGTCATATTGAGCTTGACAAGTATAAAGCAAGGTGACATAAGCCTGATATAAGTGTCCCATTACAAAGTGACCCCTCCCACATGATCAAATTCAGGCAGAATTTTATTTTTTAACACTATTTGTCCAATGTCTCCTCTGAGTATGATATCTCCATGATTGTTACGGACAGTGATCTGTATGTCCTGTATGTATACATGTATTGTGTTCTGTCTTGTGGTGTTGTTTTGTCTCCACATGCTAGTTGACTGGTGATGCCTCCAGTGACTGGAAGGGGGAGCTCTCGGGCAGGACGTGCCAGTGAAGTGGCCAGAAGAAGAAGCATCATGGCCGCTCATCTCACCTGCATCCAATCTTCCAATCAACCCACCTGTTACAGATCTCTCGTCAACCCTTCCCCTTTAAATAGTCCTGTGTTTGTTTTGTTGGCGAGAGGAGGCTTTTGTGGTAAGCTGTGGCAGAGCTCTAATTGTTTGGTTTGGCTTTGGTGTTTGCAAGTGTCTTGAGTTAGTTTTTACCAGTAGTATTTAAGTTGTAGCAGCCTACTTTTGTTTTGTCTTTGTCTGTGTTAACTTTGTTTGTTGTGCGCACAGGGACTACAAGGACAGGTAAGATACTCCGGGGTCTACATATCAGACACGTAGGTTTACTGCTTGTTAATACCTCAGGTTAGAGTGAGCACCACCCGCTGTACTTTTGGGTGCTAAGCACCTGTAAAGGGGGGGGGGGAATTTCTTTGTGTTCTTTTTCTTTGGTGCCACTGATAGTCCTTGTTGATCCCTGTGTTGCTTGGTTTAAATAAATACTGTCTTTGTCTTATATCTGGTCTTGTCTTTTGTGTGATTGCACCCTCACTTATTCAAACCTGTTGCATTTATGTTATGTCCTGCTACGAGCCACCAGGGGGCGTAACATAAATTGGGGGCTCGTCCGGGATCTTTGATCCTATCAAGCAACAGGTTTGTTGAGTGTTGGTGTGCAGTGCACATGTCAAGTAGGCTGTTAATATTGGTTTGGTTATTTGAGGTTTGAGTTAAGGCTGGTTGAGACGTCATAGACACGTTTGATCTTGCGTGTTTTCTTAGTGATCCTTCTGTGGAACAGATTAATCGCTGTAAAAAAAAAAAAAGATTTGTATGCCATTGCGGCTCATTTTGAATTTTCAGTCCCCCCAAATCAGCTAAAAGCTGAATTGAAAGAAGCGGTCGTACGCATGTTGGTTCACAATAAAGTGCTTGGTACGGGCAGCAGTGCCGCTACTCGTGCGCCCGCTATTCCATCCTCTTCTAACTTAGAGAAGAACAGCAGGGAGGAAGAGGTAGATGGGGGAGGGCTGGTTACAGCTGCGGCCTCTGATCTGGAGCTTAAGCCTCCTCTCACTCCGCCCCGACTTTCTTCATTTCCCTCACCTAGAGCAAGTGATGATGCCCGCTATAGGCTACGCTTAGCGCGTTTACAGATGGAGGCGCAGGAGAAAGAGAAAGAAGCAGAGTATAGTCACAAGTTGGCTATTCGGAGGATGGAGTTGGAGATAGCCGCAGAGAAAGAGGTGATGCTAAAGCGCTTAGAAATAGAAGCTGCTGTGGTGAGTTCAGCTCGGACTCGGTCCATGTCTACTGAACCCTCCGCTCCTGCGAGAGGTTTTGAAGTGAGCCGAAATATAGTGCTGGTACCTCAATTTCGTGAGGCGGAGGTAGACACGTATTTTACGGCCTTTGAGCGAGTGGCTACCTCCCTGAAATGGCCAAAAGATGTCTGGTCTATAATGCTTCAGTGTAAACTCACAGGTAAAGCCCAGGAGATTTTAGCTGCACTCTCTCTAGAAGACAGTTTGTCTTATGACACTATCAAGACAGCTGTGCTTCGTGCATACGAACTTGTGCCTGAGGCATATAGACAAAAGTTCAGGACATTTAATAAATTGTCAAGTAAAACCTTCGTGGAGTTCGCCCGTGAGAAAGAGACTTTGTTTAATCGCTGGTGCAAGGCAAGCAACGCGACTAATTTTGACACTCTATCACAATTGGATCTCATCGAAGAGTTCAAGAATTGTCTGCCTGATCGAATAGTGACGTATCTCAATGAGCAAAAGGTTGGGACAGTAGCGCAAGCTGCGGTGCTTGCTGATGAGTTTGTGTTATCGCATAAGCAAACATTTGGGATTCCCCGATATGAGAGTAGGTCTTTTACTCCGTCTGCCTCGGCTAGAATGCAGTCTAGTCCGCCACGTCCCTTGCCTCTCCGCTCTAACGAGGAACGGGAGTGTTACTATTGTCAGGAAACAGGTCACATAAAGGCTGACTGTTTAAAACGCAAGCAGTCACAGCCAAGCAAACGACCAAAAGAGGTTGGTTTGGTGCAAACATTGTTGGGTCCAGTGTCACCAGTCCCGGAGATGGAGGACAATACTCTGGAACCCTGTTATACACCATTTGTGTTGGACGGACTGGTTTCCCTTAGTGCAAATGCGTTGAACCAGCGTCCAGTGCGCATATTAAGAGATACTGGCGCAGCACAGTCTTTTATATTGTCAGATGTGTTACCTTTTTGCAATGACACTTTAAGTGGCTCCAGTGTGCTTGTGCAAGGCATTGAAATGGGCTTTGTGTCTGTGCCTCTCCATAAGATACATTTATCCTGTGACCTAGCAAATGGAGTGTTTAAAGTGGGCGTACGCCCGTCTTTGCCCGTTAGAGGCGTCACATTTCTGCTAGGGAATGACATAGCTGGTGGCAAAGTTATGCCAGTTTTAGAAGTTCTAGAAAGACCTGAGATTTTGCAGCCTGATGTGTGGTAGTGATGTGTCGGTCGTGAACGATTCGTTCACTATGAACGAATCCTTACAAGGACTCGGGAGTAACGAGTCCTCTCAATGAGAGATTCGTTCATTTTCTTGTGGCCGCGCATCGGGACTGTTCCATAGGCTCAGTCAAGGAAGCAGAAATGATTCATTCACTTCCCTACTGGGTCTTCGGGTACAAGTCTTTGGATTTTCAAAGAACCGGGTCGGTAAAAAGATCCGAACTTCCCATCACTGTGTTGGCTCAGGACTTCCCTGAAGTGTTCCCTGTGTGTGTGGTCACCCATGCTCAAGCACGTAGTCTGGGTGAAGCAGTTGATTTGTCGGATACCCTGTTCGCTACTGAGGTGTCTGGCCAGACTCTTTCCCCATCTGTGATTATTCAGTCTACTGCTGAGCCGAGTGTCCAGCTTAAGGTTCAGGGCGATACTTCCACCACAGAGACAACTAGGTTTCCTATGGTACGAAGTAGTCTTATTGCTGCTCAGAAGGAGGACGTTACTTTGGCAAAGTGTTTTGCTGCGGCTCTTGCTCCAGAGAACGCTAAAAATAAAGAAATGGATTATTTTATGGAAAATTATCTACTGATGCGGAGATGGAAATCTCGCGCTGATTTTGATAATGAGTGGAGTAATGTCTTTCAGATTGTTGTGCCTACACAGTACAGACAGTCCGTGTTATCTCTGGCTCATGAACATCTCTGGTCTGGTCATCTAGGTGTTACGAAAACCTATGACCGAGTGTTGCGACATTTCTTCTGGCCAGGTTTGAAGCGAGATGTGTCTTTGTTTTGCCGTACATGCCACGTATGTCAGATCACGGGGAAGCCTAATCAGGTTATCAAGCCTGCACCTCTTCACCCGGTCCCGGCTATAGGGGAACCGTTTGAGCACGTGTTGGTTGATTGTGTTGGTCCTCTGCCAAAAACGAAATCCGGTAACCAGTTCCTGTTAACAATCATGTGTGTAGCTACCCGGTATCCAGAGGCCATCCCTCTTAGGAGTATAACAGCTCAGTCAGTAGTAAGGGCCCTGATCAAGTTCTTTTCTACTTTCGGCCTTCCTAAGATCGTGCAAACCGATCAAGGTACCAACTTCCTTTCGGGTATTTTTGAACAGGTGTTAACATCCCTCTCGATATCACATCGGATCTCGAGTGCTTATCACCCTGAGTCGCAGGGGGCACTCGAAAGATGGCATCAGACGTTTAAGTCAGTGTTGCGCAAATATATCATGGAGAGCGGTAGGGAATGGGATGAAGGTGTCCCTTTGGCTCTATTTGCCGTTAGGGAAATAGTGCAAGAGTCACTAGGTTTTAGTCCAGCAGAGCTGGTATTTGGTCACACCGTGAGAGGCCCTTTAAGGGTGTTAAAGGATCAGCTAACAGACGAGAGTTCGTCCACCCAGCGAAACGTGCTGACCTACGTGAGTCGCTTCCGAGAACGACTGCACGAGGCTTGTAGTATCGCTAGGGAGAGTCTCTCTGTTGCACAACAGGGTATGAATCGGCAGTTTGATAAAAAAGCACTTCCACGTTCTCTACAGCCAGGTGACTTGGTTTTAGTGTTACTACCCATTCTAAGTAATTCAATGAGTGCTCGGTTTTCAGGACCTTATACTATTGACAGGAGGTTGAGTGCCACTGACTATGTGGTCAGGACCCCTGATAGAAGACGGAAAACCAGTGTGTCATTTATGTTACGCCCCCCTGGTGGCTCGTAGCAGGACATAAATGCAACAGGTTTGAATAAGTGAGGGTGCAATCTCACAAAAGACAAGACCAAATATAAGACAAAGACAGTATTTATTTAAACCAAGCAACACAGGGATCAACAAGGACTATCAGTGGCACCAAAGAAAAAGAACACAAAGAAATCCCCCCCCCCCTTTACAGGTGCTTAGCACCCAAAAGTACAGCGGGTGGTGCTCACTCTAACCTGAGGTATTAACAAGCAGTAAACCTACGTGTCTGATATGTAGACCCCGGAGTATCTTACCTGTCCTTGTAGTCCCTGTGCGCACAACAAACAAAGTTAACAAAGACAAAACAAAAGTAGGCTGCTACAACTTAAATACTACTGGTAAAAACTAACTCAAGACACTTGCAAACACCAAAGCCAAACCAAACAATTAGAGCTCTGCCACAGCTTACCACAAAAGCCTCCTCTCGCCAACAAAACAAACACAGGACTATTTAAAGGGGAAGGGTTGACGAGAGATCTGTAACAGGTGGGTTGATTGGAAGATTGGATGCAGGTGAGATGAGCGGCCATGATGCTTCTTCTTCTGGCCACTTCACTGGCACGTCCTGCCCGAGAGCTCCCCCTTCCAGTCACTGGAGGCATCACCAGTCAACTAGCATGTGGAGACAAAACAACACCACAAGACAGAACACAATACATGTATACATACAGGACATACAGATCACTGTCCGTAACAATGATTTATTCTGATGTGGTTGGAAAAAATCTTAAGCTTTACAGAAAGGTATAATTTGTTGGTCTGATGTGAAAAAATGTCACCCTACATTTTGTTTTGCAAAGTTAGGAGAGCAATGTTCAAGCCACGCCCGATGTTGCATTACACATGAAGAATGCTCCAGTGTCTTTCACACAATAACATATATAGGGGATTTATTAAACATCTGTAATGTTTATTGGCCCCTACCAAAAGGCCAGGTATCAGTTTCACTATCGGGACAGAAAAATGTAAAAGTCAAATAGCTGCGTCCCTTCTCACAACCCATTTTAAATAATAACAGTTATATGCTGCTTCTTCTGAGGGAGTGTTGTGTTGCTGGACCTCTGTGTAAACTTGTACTGCTCGTTCCCGTTGTCACTACTCCATATTCAAGGTACCCAGCTGCAGGTACAGAGGGTGGCAGAGCACAGATGAAGTCCTGACCGATAGACTGTTTCTTTGACACTGAACTCCCAAATACGGAGATAGATTCAGAGGTTTTGCTGGTATATAGATACACATTGTTCCTGAAAGCAGTCGTGGTGTTTTGTTCCTTCTTGAAAATGATAACGTAGCACTTTGGTAAGAAATGACAGCTGAGGATGCCGTAGTTGGAAATGAGAATGACCACCATCTCCACAGCCGAAAGGTAAACTCCTGAGGTGGAAACGTAGACAGGAACAAAGAGCATCCAGGAGATCAGGTAAAGCAGCATACTGAAGGTGATGAACTTTGTCTCATTGAAGAACTGTGGAAGTTTGCGGCCTTTGAAGGCACAGATGAAACACACCAACGCTAGGAAAGCTATGTAGCCCAACATCACCCCGAAGGCCAAATATGAGCCCTCGTCACACTTCTCCAGCAAAGTGGTTGGTTGCATGACGATCTGGAGAGATGGGCTCTTGAGGACTAGCCAGCAGATACAAGCAATCACCTGCAAGGCCACACAGAAGCTGGCCATGACGTAAGGCTTGAAGAGCCTAACGTGCATGGCAGGGTTGACCTGGAAGGCCAGCAGGATCTGCAGGGTCTTGACCAGGATGCAGGAGACGCACAGAGTGAAGCTGATACCGAAGAGCACCTGTCGAGCCTTACACTGGAAAGTGTTGGGCCGACCGACAAACAGCACGGCGCTGATGTAACTGATAACCAGAGAGAATAGGATGACCTGGCTCAGTGGCCCTCCGGCAGCCTTCACTACAGGAGTGTCGCGCTGATGTAAAAACAGAGCTGACACCATCACAGCCAGGAGGATGCCCAGGGCAGAAAAGGTGAGGAGGGCCACAGCAAATCTGTCCTGCCAGGAGAAGAAGAGCACGACTTTGGGGGTGCAGCTGGAGCTGCCCTCTGCCGACCACTCTCTGCTTATGTTACAGCTCAGACACTGATCCATATCTGCAGGGATGGAGGATTACAAGCACAGGTGCGGATTAAAACAATAAAAGATACTATCTGACTCAACAGAATCCCACACCCATCCTGGTGATTAAGCTAACTTGGCTGTGGGTAAACATAAGCACGAGCATAACCAGGTAAGTGAGAAGTGCTTAGTTCATTTTAAAAGATGTTTATCAGTTTACATCACTTCTACTGCCAAGCAGGAAGTTCCCAGGCATTCAGATCTTTATCAAGTTGTTGGCAGTTAATTGTCGTCACATGAAGCGTGACTGGGAAGGAACATCAGTTTCTACAGTAACAAGTGTCACACCCATAGATATATATATAAAGACTAGAAGAGATGGCCGCCATGTGCGGACGTCCGGCTCCGTCGAACAAGACATCTAGTCTTTATATATAAATCTATGGTCACACCAGCTCACACTTTGTGGTTCTTAGTATTTCTGTAAGGGACAAGGTTTACTTAATTTATTTTGTTTTTTCAGTAAATTGTTGTGAACTGGTATGCATGTTGAAAAATCGAGAACAGAACTTTTCCATTGTGGTTACTTAATTAAAAAACTGATTATGTGGAGAGATTTGTCTATTCAGGGCACTTGCATTAGAACCAGAAGAAACTGGGTGTAAATTGAGTCCAGCAGTCATGGTTCCTGGTTCCTGAAAGTCTCTGCTCTGCAGGTCACTACACTCTCTAATGGCTACGAGACTAACCTGACATCTTGTTCCATGGTTTGTTGTCATGCAGTATGATGCTGACACAAGATCATTGACACAGGGACGTACTGGATACACTCCAGTACGGATACAGAAACTGGACACACTAATGTTCTGTTTATACTGCAATGTGTGTCTGCAAATAGGGTGAATTCAGGTAATCTGGGACATTGGTTAATGTGGGACACCTAAGCTTCAGTCTGTTTATTTCCTGTTCTAACAAAATCTAGTCAACAGGACTTTTACTGTAGGTTACCATGGACATCATGTTACTGAGATCATTTGACTTCATGCAGGGTAATAGAAAGGGGCAGGGCCAGTTTTAATCCGAGTCTCCCCCTTGTAATTGCATGACAAGCTCAATGACATCGGATTCTTTCAAGATTAATGTTAAGGATATTAATCTGTTGTAAATTAAGCAGGGAATGTGCTTTTACTCTGAAGACAAAGGCAGAAGGTAGATGCAGTTACATTCTAATGCTACAATAGATTGTTGATAAACTGATAAACTACACATCTTAAAACCCAATGTTATAGACTTGCTTTCATGTGATGTTGGGTTTTACGGTGCTTTTTTTCCATTTTCATTATACATTTTATTTTACCTGTTTTTTATTGTCATATTACTGCTTTTATGTGTATACGTTTTCATTTACTTTTCTTGCTTTGCTATTGAAGCACTTTTTAAAATCTTTCTTTTTAAAAGTGATATGTAAATAAAGTTAATTATTAATATTCTTGACATCCTTCCTCTTTGCTCCTTGGATGTGATAACACCTGGGTTTCTGTATTTGTAAGCACACACACACCCTTAAATGACAGCTTTTATTTACTGTGCACATGCAGTGAATGTGTCCAGTGATTCCAATGTGTGCAGGGGTGACGTACCTGTTTTATTCGAGTAGTAGTTTGCAGTACAGTTGATGCACTCATAACAACAAGTGTGTTGACCTTCAGCTGTTTTTTTGAACTCTCCAGGGACGCAGCTATTGGAGCACTTGGAGATGATGTACTGCAGAAATCAGAGAGATACATTCAACACTTCATGTCATTATTCTTTTCGTATTTCTTATTATATTATTTCTTGTAACAAATCTATTCGATTTTTCCTGAATTCTACTTTTTGACAAAAAGTAGAATTTGAATTAGTGTTTTCAGCTTTGAACCTCAGATTGAAGAGGAACAATGCGGTTTTCGCCCCGGACGTGGAACTACGGACCAGATCTTCACTCTCGCAAGGATCCTGGAGGGGGCCTGGGAGTATGCCCATCCGGTCCACTTGTGTTTTGTGGATCTGGAGAAGGCGTATGACCGGGTCCCCCGGGAGAAACTGTGGGAGGTGCTGCGGGAGTATGGGGTAAGGGGGTCTCTCCTCAGGGCCATCCAATCCCTGTACTCCCAAAGCGAGAGCTGTGTTCGGGTCCTCGGCAGCCAGTCAGTTTCGTTCTCAGTGGGTGCTGGTCTCCGCCAGGGCTGCGCCTTGTCACCAATCCTGTTTGTGATATACATGGACAGGATATCGAGGCGTAGTCGTGGTGGGGAGGGGTTGCAGTTCGGTGGTCTGAGGATCTCGTCACTGCTTTTTGCGGATGATGTGGTCCTCATTGGATCATCGGCTTGTGACCTTCAGCACTCACTGGATCGGCTGGCGGCCGAGTGTGAAGCGGCTGGGATGAGGATCAGCACCACTAAATCTGAGGCCATGACTCTTAGCAGGAAACCGATGGATTGCTTACTCCGGGTAGGAAATGAGTCCTTAGCCCAAGTGAAGGAGTTCAAGTACCTCGGGGTCTTGTTCGCGAGTGAGGGTACTATGGAGCGTGAGATTGGCCGGAGAATCGGAGCAGCGGGGGCGGTATTGCGTTCGCTTTACCGCACCGTTGTAACGAAAAGAGAGCTGAGCCGCAAGGCAAAGCTCTCGATCTACCGGTCGATCTTCGTTCCTATCCTCACCTATGGTCATGAGGGCTGGGTGATGACCGAAAGGACGAGATCGCGGGTACAAGCGGCCGAGATGAGTTTTCTCAGAAGGGTGGCTGGCGTCTCCCTTAGAGATAGGGTGAGAAGCTCAGTCATCCGTGAGGGACTCGGATTAGAGCCGCTGCTCCTTTACTTAGAAAGGAGTCAGCTGAGGTGGTTCGGGCATCTGGTAAGGATGCCCACTGGGCGCCTCCCTTGGGAGGTGTTTCAGGCACGTCCAGTGGGGAGGAGACCTCGGGGAAGACCCAGGACTAGGTGGAGAGATTATATCTCAACACTGGCCTGGGAACGCCTCGGGATCCCCCCGTCAGAGCTGGTCAATGTGGCCCGGGAAAGGGAAGTCTGGGGCCCCCTGCTTGAGCTGCTCCCCCCGCGACCCGACCCCGGATAAGCGGATGAAGATGAGATGAGATGAGATGTTTTCAGCTTTATTGTTCTGCATGTTTTCAGTACAGTACAACACATTTTGCAGTATTGCACGTGTGTCTGTGCGTGTGTAACGTTCCTAAGAGCAGCAGGATTAGGGCCTACCTGAAAGTCCTGGAGGTGCTTGGTGCTCACATTGGTGTAAGTGAAGTTGTTGGTGGATTGGTGGTATTCAGCCACAACCTCAGTGAAATGATGATTTCCTCCATCTGAGCACCACATTTTCAGGTCGTAGCCCAGGCTGACGTCACCCCTTCTGTCAAACTTATAGGTTTTTCCTCTAAGTTCAAACTCTTGGAATAACAGAGGTTTCAGCAGCTACAGGATAGAAGACAGTTCATTATCAGCTCAGTACCTTGGAAAAGTCTAAACCGCGATGTGACAATGATAAATAGCTCTGTGTAGAGTCCATCTCTTTTCCCCTTGGCTGTGGGTTCTGCTGCTCACTTGTTGCACTTCAGCTCAACTCAGGCCTCTTGCCAAGTTGGTGAAAAGCACTGGAGCCAGAGACCTCTGGGTACCTCCACAGCCTTGTTTTTTATACACCTTCTGGACACCTTGAATGCATACATTTGCATTCAGCCTTCAGTAAAATTCAGTGGAGGAACAGGTTGTAAATAGTTTCAACCCTGGAATTCTGGTTAGTTTATCTAGATATCATTTTTAGTGAGGCAAGGATCTGTCTCCGCAGCCAAAAATAAATCCTTAGCTGTTATAGGAATTTTATTTTACCCCAAATCCTTACTGCCTACAGATCTAAACCCTCATTCTCAGACTAAAATTAATCCACGTGGACCCTGTATGGCAAAACAAGAGCACACACACACACACACACACACACACACACATATATGTGTGTAATTGTAATGGGGTGTTATTATATTCCAGCTAACTTTAAGAAACCCTGCAGATGGTATCGTCTCAGGGGGATGTACCAATTGCCGACAATGAGGAGGGGGGGATATGTATTTCTAGTGCTTTCTTATTTTCATTTTATAGCAAATGATTAGGCTAAATCAGTACTTACAAAAGGAGTAATGTTTTATGTACCTTTTATTTTCATGTGCATATGTTGTATATAAGTATTCTGGTCTGTGAACCCCCCTGTCGCGCTGTGGTACGTGCCGCTCAGGAACCTGTCTCTCTGTCTGCATCTGGAGCTGAAAGAGACAGGTACGGTTATGGAGTGTTCCACTTCTAAGTGTCATTGTTACGTTTAATGCATGCTACTGTGACAGCTTTCTTAAAGAGCAATATAAGATGGCTGTAACGTGTTAAGTGCAGAGTTTGAAGAGTTATTTCAGAAGTTAGGTCTGCGGAGTTTTCCCTTTGAAGTGCGCCGATTCGCGCCGCTGCAACCCGCGGCATTATGGGAAACGTAGTCTTCTAGTGGGATTTGTACAGAACGAATGTGAAGTGCCTTGTTTCTTTTTAAATGTTGTTTGTGAACCCACATGAAGGCATTGTGTATACTCTGTAATGGGTTAGACATGTAAGGCAGGGAATATTTATGTTTATTTTGTCCTTTTGGTTATATAATTATTTCATGCATCCTTCACAGCAGTTTAAGGAGATGTGAACTGATGCAGTCCCTGTTACATGTTTCATCATTACAGGTATGATTGTCAAATTAATCACTATACGATCATTGCAATTGACTGGTTTTGTTTATAATGTATATATGTTTTGTTACTCTCTGTCTGCATCTGGAGCTGAAAGAGACAGCAGTTTAAGGAGATGTGAACTGATGCAGTCCCTGTTACATGTTTCATCATTACAGCTGAAAGACCAAGTAAAAAGATATCCAAAGAGAGCTGTGGTGTCGAGGTGATTTTGTGGTGTGTCGCAGAGTCGCTACATAATTACCTCCCAGGGTTGCATCGTGCCTGGTGTTTTGCAGTCTCTGCTCTTGCAGACAGAAGCCACAGTCTGAGTAATGGCGCTGACAGCCATCTCAACACTAAGGATAGTGGCGGCATGAGTGTGTTTCCTGAGATTTTTCACAGCTTCTGAAATAAGCTTAGTGTCTTCAAAACCTTTACTGGCATTTAGCTGCAAATAGAACTCCTTCATGAAGGGGTTATTCCTTGTAAATTCATGGCCAGCTGCCTCCAGCCTGCTCAGGTAGTCCTCAATTGATGACTTGTCTCCACTCTTGAAGGTGAAGCCCACAACGTGTCCTATGTCCCTCAGAGTCGCGTTAATTTTCACATAGTTGCTGGAGGACCAGGTGTCACTGGCAACCCAAACTCTTCTCATTGACTCTATGCTTTGTCCTGTTCTCAGTGTCTTATGCTTCAGCTCTTGGAAAAGATACCTCATGTGAGTTGACCTGGCAAATGACACAATGACCTGCACCTTGGGATTGTTGAGGATGGTTGTGGCAGTGGCTCGAATTTCAGAGTAGTCATCATGACTGTTCACAGACTGAGGTAGAATCGATTTGAAAGCCACACAGATCCCCTTTGCAGAGGCCTGGGACACAAAGCTTTCCAGAGCTGATCGGCCATAATCTCCATCTGTGGTAACTACTCCCACCCAGTTCCAGCCGTAGGTGTGGAGAAGTCTGACCATGGCAGCTGTCTGATGTTCATCATTAGGAACAGTCCTCAAAAACGAAGGAAAGCGGCCCTTATCACTCAGAATGACAGCAGTTGATTCATAGCTGATCTGGAGAAAAAAACAGATGACATAATTTTTAAAGAAGAGACATCATGGTTGAATGCATGCCCTTATTGGAAGTCACTTTGGATAAAAGTGTCAGATAGATGATATGTAATGTAATGTAATATGTATCTACTCAGATCTTGAGTTGCAACCTACAACCTCTCAAACTCTTTGTGATTGTTCCTATGGGTAAGTTTCAAACTTTTTAGTTTGGTCATAGTTTTGTTTGGTAACGCACAAAACTGCTTCACCTGCAACTTTCCCAGCAAACAGGTTAAGATGCATATGTGTCTTAATTCAGGGGCTGCATCTTATGGAGGACACATGGGGACCACGAAAGAGGAGGTCCATGTGGAGACCGAACTGAAATTATATGGTCTGGTTTATAAAGGAGTTTCAAGATCTCCGTCAACAGAGGATGCAGCTTTATCTGTGGCTCCTCACTTTGATCATAAAAGGTTCGGCTGATGGTGTTCATCAGCTGCCACTGAAAACCTGTTCTGCTGCTTTCTATAACAGTCATCGCTATGTGTGTCAGTGTTGCCACAGAGGGTCAGCAGCTTACTTGAGGAATCATCTGGAGTGTCAGTTGCCTGGCGATGGCAATGGAGTTTTCAGAGTAAGAGGCACCTATAACAGCCATGACTGGCTGTCCACAGGCAGAGGTGTTGCTCTCTATGTAGCAGTTGTCCCGCTGCATGAAGTCTCCTGTGACTCTCAGAGCTGTGCTGGGATCACCGCAAGAGTCCACGATCAGGTAACCCAGAGTGAGGTTCACAGCCTTGAGCAGAGGCGACTTATTCATGACCTCAATAGCATTGATCATAGCCAGAGCCAAAATCAGGGCTCTTTCATGAAACCTGTGAGAACAATACATTTGTTATTCCAATAGTAAATACAGGATGTATGTGATAGAATCGAGACTGTGAGGAACAAGAAGACAGAGAACAAATAACTGTGTGACAAATAAAATTATTCAAAAACTAAAAATCTATTTCTTTAACTTGAAATCTCTGCATATGAGACACAGGTTGAATGACCAGTCTCTGCAGGGTGTGTTCTTCATCAAATGAGTCTAACCCACACAATAAGAAGGAAAAGTTGACTCGACTCTGTGAACAAAATCACATCTTGAAGTATCAGTGAGAAAATCGTTGTACGTTTCCTAATATGAATTTGTTGCCGTACTTCAGTTGAGTATTACCATCTCATAATACATGTTCTTCTATCTATTTTTTCACGACTTTTTAGAGGGAAATATTACTTTTTATTCTACCACATTTATATGAGAGCAACAGCTCGCAAGTACTATGCAAATAGTTAATTAACAAAAATATTAATTTAACCCTGACCCCAAAGTTTGGTACAGTATATTCTAACTGTGTTGCTGTTTCTGATAATAATTTAGTAGTGCTATCAATATTATTACCAATATTTAAATATACAAATTGACAACTTTAGTACTTTTACACTTTGAATACATTTGGAGGATCACTTTGAGTTCATGATTGTTACATATATTTGTTATGGCACGTTTGGAAATATGCTGTTACTACTTCAAGTCTCTGATAACATCTTTGAGAAACAAACGTTTGGATAATTGATTTCATTAATCTGGATGATCTCACCTGATACATGGCTGTGGTGGTTGTAGTGTGAAAGAGTTGTTTTTGTGTTCTACGTCCTCATGAATGGGAAAGAGTCCTGCGATGACTATATCACCTGCAGCTGTAGCTTCCATCCTCCTGGTATAACTTTCAGTGGCATGTCCTGTATCCATAATAATAAGGAAAACTGTGACATGGAAGTAGATTATAGGAACAGCCCGGGCCATATCACTATCCTCTGTGTTTGCTGTCTGAGCTGTCGCTGGTTTTTCACCTCTGGCAGAGTGATACTCTCCTTTTTAAGCATCTTCCCAAGGCTAAAATAAAACTCTCTCTTGCTTCCTCATTCACACTTTTCTCTTATCACATTCTCCCCTGCAGCCCTGCCCACTTCATGACTGACAGTGAGGAAGTCATGTTCTGCAGCTTTACTCATCTCTGCTCTTGTACAACACTGACTTTTGAAGAATAAAAAAATTAGAAAAGAGTAAAGACTAGATCAAATAAAAATAAATGTTTTCTGATATAATTATCTCAGACAAACTGTATTTACCATCAACTCCTGTCTGACAACACCTCTGTAGTTTAAATGTTTTACTTCATGAAATCCCTCAATGCCCACTTCACCATTTAAAGAACGGAAGTGACTGTCCCAGATTACCCAAAGCATGCATGTGCAGGTCTCGCTAGCGCGGGGGCTAGCTATCCAGCCAGCTTAAACAGTCAACGAAGTCCACGGTGGGTATTTAGCGAACTTTATTGAAACTTTGTAAAAAGAAAATGCGTTAGCCGCAGGAGGGTGATACAACTTAAGAGCTCCCGTCTATAAACCACACAGCAAGGTAAATTGCGTCACTTCCAGGGGAATCACTCCCTGACCCCCAGCACAACACACATCTGAACTGCCCCAAGGGGGCGCTGTTGCTTAGCTACACATAGCAGACATTTGTGGGACAGAACACTCCTCGTCTGGGGTCTTTAAAGATCCCATATAATTTAACAAGAGTCAGTTTCGCGTTGAGGGTGCACCACATGCTTTAAGAGAGCTGGTGGCACCGATCTTGATCTGACGTCCGCTGGATTCAGGTCCGTATGGATGCACTTCCATTGGCCAGGACATGGTGACTGACGGATGCGTTGGGTCCTATTGTGGATGTATCCCACACTGATCTTATCTGGCTTCTTAGGGTGATATACGCCAAACGGGTGTAGATACCAGCACTCTTGTCCTTGTTTCAGAGGTGGAGCAACTTCTGCGTGTCCTTTGCTGAGCATGTTTTCCATGGACTTGATGAAATGGGCCTTCATCTGCGGCCGTTTTTCGAGTGTGCGCCGCAGTGACACAAGGCGGTTGTGTTCGTGTTTTTTCTTATAAGGCAGTGTCTTTCTTGTTGACCTTTGACCTAAGGGTAATGGCTCCACCCAGCTGTTCGAGCTGTCTTGATGGAGCTCAGTTTCCATGGTTTGGAGAAACATCGTGTCCTCCGCTGATGGTGCAAGTTTATCTTCATCAGCAGTTCGAGTGAAGATCGTTTGTCCTAAGCTGTCATCATGATGTGTCGTTGAGCAGTACGAGGGGGTCAGTGCAGCATGATGTGAATGCTTAGGTGCTTGACTGGAGATCTCTTTTACCTTGATTTGGCTGTTGCATGGCTGCAGATGGCTGGCCTGACCATTATCCAAAATGGATGTCTTGTAGCTGCTCACCTCTGATGGTCTGTGGGCTCCTGCAATGCACACGTCACCGACGACAACCCATCCCAGGTCCAGCCTTTGAGCGAACGGAGCGTTTCCTGGACCACTTTTCTGTTCACGGGCCTTGTGGACACTGAGGATATCTCTGCCCAGTAGGAGGAGTATGTTGGCGTCCGGATCGAGGGGTGGTATCATGTTGGCGATGTGCTTGAGGTGAGTATGGTGGCGTGCTGCGGTCGGGATAGGTATCTCAGAGCGGTTATTAGGAATTTGGTTGCACTCTAGAAGTGTGGATAGAGGAAAACTAAGTTTCTCATCTGCTGACTCCACGGTGAACCCACAGGCTCTCCTGCCCGTTGTCTCTTTTTGTCCAGCACATGTTTTCAATGTGTACGGGTAGGAGGACCCTGAGACTTTGAAAATGTCAAAGAACTTGGAGCTTGCCAAGGAGCGGTTGCTTTGCTCATCCAGCATTGCATACATTTTCTTGGCCTCTCCTCTGTGTCCGGCTGGATACACGCTTACGAGGCATATCTTGGAGCATGCTCTGGAGCTTACTCCTTCACCACACACCTGTGTGCACCATGATGTGACCTCCTGGATGTCCGCTTTGTCTTCCTCCCCGCCGTACTCTGAAGAGGGAGGAGACGTCTTGGATTTCCAGACAGGTGGTCCTGGGTGGAGCGCTGTCACGTGACCGGTGCTGCCACACTCCATACATTGGACTTCAGCTGAGCAGTTTCTGGCGAGATGATCTGTGGATGAGCAGCAGCGGAAGCATACGTAGTTTTCCTTTAAAAGCTGTTTGCGTTCCTCTAGACTCTTCTCTCTAAAGCTTCTGCATTTCTTTAAAGGATGTGGTTTTTTATGCAGGGGACAATAATTGTTTGGGTCTGCTGATTTCTTATCATCTCTGAACTCAGATCTTTCTGATTGTGAAACTTGTGTCTTGTGCACGTATACAGGCATTTTTACAGGTCTGTCCCATTTATTCTTTCTCTCCATAGAGACTGGCGTGAAGAGATTAAAGCTGGGATCAGTGCGAGTTTTTGCTTCTGTGCGAACAAAGTCTACTAATACAGAGAACGGTGGGAAACTGACACGATGATCACGTTTGAACTTTGAACCAAAAGACATCCACTTTTCCTAAATGTTGTGTGGGAGTTTTTCGATGATTGGATTTACCCCCCTGGAGGTGTCCAAGTACAGCAGGCCTGGGAGGGAGCCGTCTCTCTTTGCGGCTTCCAACTCTAACAGCAGGTCTGCCAGTTCTCTGAGTCTCTGTGGTTCTCTTGTGGTAAACTTGGGAAAGCTTTCCAGCTTGTTGAAGAGGCCTTGTTCAATAGCTTCTGGTGAGCCGTAGATTTCCTCAAGTCTCTCCCATGCCATTAACAGTCCAGCATTTGGGTTTCTGACGTTGACTGCTTTGAGTTTTCTCACCTGTTCCGCTGACTCTTTACCCAGATACTTGGATAGCAGGTCGAGTTCTTCACCAGCAGATAGGTCTAAACCAGCAATAGCCGTCAGAAAAGATGCTTCCCCAATAGTTCATTGGTTGGTCATCAAATGTGGTGAGGCCTGAGGTTACTAGGTTGCTGCGTGCAAGATATTTTGCCAGGTCCATAGTTGTTTGGGGCTGATTATAACTGGATCCGCAAGAGGTTCTCTGCTCAGGAAGTGGGGAATGATCATCGATGTTCTGTTGTGGTCGTGATCCACGATCCTGAGGAGCCTGAGATGTTTGATGAGGCGTGGTGTAGGCAGGAGCAGCAGGTTGTGATCTGAAAATTCTTGTTTGGGGAATGCAGTGTTGGCTTAACATCATCATCTTCATTGTTTAATTGTGGTTTGCTTTGATAAGGGGCAACAATGTCATTTATTTTCATAGGTAATTCACCTGTGCTTTTGCCAGCTTGCCATTCAACATAATCAACAGTGAGCTGGTATTTTATTTCTTGAGACACTGGACCAGAGCCTCTGCTGGGCACATTAACATCAAGTTCTAATAAACCAGCTTGTAACGTGTTAGCTTCAGCTATGGCAGCATCTCTTCCCTTTTCTTCCTTTAATGCATCCAGAGTAGCTTGAATGCGTGCATGCTCGACTTTCAGCTCGATTTCCCTCTTGGAGTGTGCTGCTCTGGCTTGAGCACCGTCAGCTTTTGCTCTGGCCATGGCCACGGCCACAGCTAAACTTTCCTTGGAGCTGGATGATGCATGTGATGCGTGCGTGCACACGAAGCTTGCCGCTGAGCTCACTTTACTCGGGTCGTCCATGTCGTCCGTTTCGGTGAAAGTCTGTTGGAGGTAAGCTGGCGTGATGGGCTGGCGTGAGGCTGTCCACTTCCCCCGTGTTAGCCACTTAGCTCTGTGTTAGCCGCTTAGCTCCGTGTTAGCCACTTAGCTCCGCGTTAGCCGCTTGGCTCCGTGTTAGCCACTTAGCTCCTGGCGTGGCTCCCGAAGCTGGATGTCGTGCTCGCGTAGCGTGTTAGCCACTTAGCTCCTGGCGTAGCTCTCGAAGCTGCATGTGGTCCTTCCCGGACCGGCTGTGATGCTTTCTTTTTACTGTGCAGGTCTCGCTAGCGCGTGGGCTGGCTATCCAGCCAGCTTAAACAGTCAAAGAAGTCCACCATGGGTATTTAGCAAACTTTATTGAAACTTTGTAAAAAGAAAATGCGTTAGCCGCAGGAGGGTGATACAACTTAAGAGCTCCCGTCTATAAACCACACAGCAAGGTAAATTGCGTCACTTCCGGGGGAATCACTCCCTGACCCCCAGCACAACACACATCTGAACTGCCCCAAGGGGGCGCTGCTGCTTAGCTACACATAGCAGACATTTGTGGGACAGAACAATGCAAGTGGGACAACTACAATTGTAGTAATCGTAGTATGATGTTTAATTCTCATCAATGTGTGCATATAAGGCATATAAGGCCCGGCAACAATACACCCCAAAAATACAATTTTTTTCCTTTACTCCTATCAAAATGAAACTTTACACAATGAAAGTAGCCATGAAACGTAACATTTTTTGTATTACAAGTTTCTTTGAAAATGAATTTATGTATGTATTTGTAATACATATGAATGGTGTTTGCCTATGCAAATTAGGACATATTCAATAAGTGTGGAGCTCATGTGCTTGTCAAATTCATTTCAAAAGAAACTTGTAATACAAAAAATGTTACCTTTCATGGTTACTTTCATTGTGTAAAGTTTTATTTTGATTGGAGTAAAGGAAAAAAATAGTCTTTTCGGGGTGTATTGTTGCCGGGCCTTATTGGCACACATTGATGAGAATTAAACATACTTCCTCAACTAGGATTTCTAAGGACTTTTAGTATGTTGTTCTGGACACCTCATAGAAATGATCTATGCTGAAAAAAATTATTTTACAATTAGTCGGTCGTAAAACGCTACTTTGCCTGGACTATGTTCTCACTGTTCCAGTTATTCCAGCTGTTCTGTTTTGTAAATGTCTTGTCTTTGTCTTAAGTAGAGATTTAACAGAGAATAAGGAGTTTATCAGACACATCTTCTCAGGGAGATTCTTCCACAGAGTGGGATCCCTAACAGAAGAGGCCCGGTCTCCTCTGGTCCTCAGCCTGGTCTTTGGGATGGTGAGCAGGTATGGGGTGCCGTTTGTAAAGCAGCTCACGCTGAAAATAACAGCAACATTTTGTCACTTTAGCGTCAAACCATGTTTAAAAAACTGGTGTGAATTTTTGAGTCACTTTTTTGCACATTTACAACAATATTTGTCAACTTAGAGATATTTTAAATATTTAAATCCAAATGTTAAATGTTACACTTAAATGTTAAATGTAAATGCTAAATCTAAATGTTAAATTTAAATCTAAATGTTAAATTTAAATCTAAATATTAAATCTAAATTTAAATCTAAATGTTAAATTTAAATCTACATGTTTAATTTAAATCTAAATGTTAAATCTGAATCTAAATGTTAAATCTAAATCTAAATGTTAAATTTAAATCTAAATGTTAAATCTGAATCTAAATGTTTAATCTAAATGTTAAATCTAAATCTAAATGTTTCGGGTGAAACTAAATATTTAACTAATATGCAAATTCAAATGCCGGTAACAGGAAGTAGTAACAAAATAAAAGCTTGAGGAGGTCAGAGTGTGTTTATAGTGGCAAATAACAAATAAATCTTATCCGGGGAAATGGACTAGTATTGGACATGGATTATCGTGATATTAACTACATAAAATAACAAACACGTTTGGAGAAACTTTATTTGAAGAGTAGTTTGAGTTTTTAGTGTCAACTTTTAAATGCCCCCCTCTGCCCATCCACTACAGACACACAAGCAGTCATAAAGATAAAAAGAGAGAGAGGGGGGGGGGGCTCCCCATAGGCTTGAGTGGAGAATACGTAATTTACCCTCAACACCCGACATTGAACGGAGCAACCAGCGGAGAAGTTATTGAAGATGGATGACATTAAATCAATAATTGAAGTGGAGAAGTACAGTGAGCTGTATGATCCTCGGCACATGTTGTATAAAGACAACACCAAAAAGGATAAATGCTGGGACACTGTTGCAGTTAATGTTGGAGCGACAAGTGACTATATGCGTTTATACTACTGGGTCAACAGGTGATATTATTAGCGCTGCCCGGCGCCTCAGCGTCGCTTCAGCGTCCGTTGTGAACCCGGCGTGCCTCGCTGGCCTCCTGCAGAGCCATGACAGCGGAGCTCTGGAAGCGCAGGTCGGTCTTCTCTCACCAGGCGCTGGAAGGGCAGCTTGCGGATCAGCAGCTCCGTAGATTTCTGATAGCAACGGAACTCTATCAGAGCCTGAGGCCCGGGACCGCATCCTTCATAAAAGTGACACTAAAAACTCAAAGTACTATTCAAATACAGTTTCTCCCAACGTGTTTGTTATTTTATGTAGTTAATATCACGATAATCCATGTCCAAGACAAGTCCATTTCCCCAGATAAGATTTATTCGTTATTTTCCACTATAAACACACTCTGACCTCCTCCAGCTTTTATTTTGTTACTACTTCCTGTTACCGGCATTTGAATTTGCATATTAGTTAAATATTTAGTTACTCGAAACATTTAGATTTAACATTTAGATTTAGATTTAACATTTAGATTTAGATTCAGATTTAAATTTAACATTTAGATTTAGATTTTACATCTAGATTTAACAATTAGATTTAAATTTAACATTTAGATTTAACATTTAGATTTAGATTTTACATCTAGATTTAACAATTAGATTTAAATTTAACATTTAGATTTAACATTTAGATTTCAATTTAAAATAAATATAACAATTACGACTATAAACTAAAATTTCTAGGGCTGCAAAGCAGCACTGGGTGGGCCCGAGCACATGCATTTTGAAGCGTTGCATGCTTTTTGTCTGAAAAAACAAAAATAACCAGTTCTGTGAGAGATAGACGTGACCTTTGCAAGAAATAAAGTTTCCTTTGATCTAGGAAGCCTGAAAATCAAAGGATTCATGGTCCATGTATGTTCGCGTTACAGAACATCGTGTTTTAATGGCGTGTAATCAAACTTTGACGCCATGCCACGGTCACACCGTGTGACGAAAAAAAATCCCTGTCAGTTTTTATCTCCATCTTGTTGTGATGACACTCATCTCAATTTGAAGTTGATCCGATGAAAGCCCTGGTACAAGTACATCAAAGTAAAAATGTGGAATATGGCCAAAATGGCCACTAAATCCAATTGCAGCTAAAGACTTTTTTGTTTGTCTGGTCATGATACACCTGTATATCTTTTTTCTTGAAGACCGGTCAATGTGAACACGTTCCAGGGGTCTTGGGGGGCACCGTTGAGCCATTTTGCGACGCCCATTGAAAATTCCTTCAGAATACGTAAATTTTCACCACTTTCTAACTTTCTGCAAATTTTGGTAAGAAGTTGAGCATGGTAAAGCCCTCAAAAAGCCAATTCATTTGCCTGAATAATAATAATAAATAATCCTTACAATTTCAATAGGGTCTCACCTGACACCTTTGATGTCAGTGCTCGGGCTCTAATTACAATTTCAATAGGGTCTCACCTGACACCTTTGATGTCAGTGCTTGGGCCCTAATAATTAGGCCTGAGTTGAGAGTCATGAAGGTGACCATGCCGCAGTACACAAGTGGTGTAGAGCAGAGTCAAAGTCACATAGATGGAAAGGGGAAGTTACGTGGACAGAATTTCCATAGTGAACAGACTTCTCCCAGCTCATGGAAATCTAGTCATTAAAAATGTCATACCCAGGAAAAACATCACTGATGTCGCAGAACTTTGTCGGCTGTGTTTCCTGCTCATGCAAACAACTTTATTTTCAGCTGCTCCATCTTTGCATTGAGCTTGTGCCATTCAAATTCATTTCTGAATAAACTCGAAAGTGTACTTGAGGTTGTCTGGAAAACTCCGATCAAGGGCATTAATGAGCCCAAACAGCATGATGAACCCCATTATCACCCTTCCTAAGTTGTCCATGACTTTGATGCCTTCAATCACGGTTCCCACATCCTCTGGCTCCACATCTCTATCTCTTCAGACAGTGTATGTCCCCATGATTGCGAGTGCAATGTCCCTCTCTGTAACCTCAGTGGCAGAGTCCTAAACAACTCAAATACAAAATACTTTTTAAGCACAATGCTGAACAACACAATAGAAAAATGCAAACAAAAATATAAACTAAAATTTCTAGGGCTGCAAAGCAGCACTGGGCGGGCCCGAGCACATCCATTTTGAAGCGTTTCATGCGTTTTGCCTGAAAAAAATAAATAATGACTGAGGAAATTTTGACACATAGAGCTGTTCAGGCTTGAACTCTGATCATGAGACAGAAGTTTGGTGGTGATAGGACAATGCACAGTGGAGTTATGACAACATCGTCTCCTTTGGCGAAGGATGAACCTTCGCCGTTGACACGGTTTGAGGAAATTTCCCAGTTCTGAGAGAGAAAGAGACGTGACCTTTGCAAGACATAAAGTTTCCTTCGATCTATGAAGACTGACACTGCAGGAGTGGAGTTGTTTGTTTACGGCTCAGCATCAAAGGATTCATGGTCCATGTATGATCGCGTTACAGAACATCGTGTTTTAATGGCGTGTTATCAAACTTTGACGCGACGCCACGGTCACACCGTGTGACGAAAAAAAAATCCCTCAGTCAGTTTTTATCTCCATCTTGTTGTGATGACACTCATTACAATTTGAAGTTGATCCGATGAAAGCCCTGGTACAAGTACATCAAAGTAAAAATGTGGAATATGACCAAAATGGCCACTAAATGCAAAATAGCAGGCTTCCTGTTGTGTTTTTCCAATTGCACCGAAGACTTTTTTGTTTGTCTGGTCATGATACACCTGTATATTGATTTTTGTGAAGACCGGTCAAAGTGAACACGTTCCAGGGGTCTCGGGGGGGCACCGTTGAGCCATTTTGCGACGCCCATTGAAAATTCCTTCAGAATACGTAAATTTTCACCACTTTAAAACTTTCTGCAAATTTTGGTGAGAAGTTGAACATGGTAAAGCCCTCAAAAAGCCAATTCATTTGCCTGAATAATAATAATAAAAAGTGGTGTAGAGCAGAGTCAAAGTCACATAGATGGAAAGGGGAAGTTACGTGGACAGAATTTACATAGTGAACAGACTTCTCCCAGCTCATGGAAATCTAGTCATTAAAAATATCATACCCAGGAAGAACATCACTGATGTCGCAGAACTTTGTCGGCTGTGTTTCCTGCTCATGCAAACAACTTTATTTTCAGCTGCTCCATCTTTGCATTGAGCTTGTGCCAATTCAAATTCATTTCTGAATAAACTCAAAAGTGTACTTGAGGTTGTCTGGAAAACTCCGATCAAGGGCATTAATGAGCCCAAACAGCATGATGAACCCCATTATCACCCTTCCTAAGTTGTCCATGACTTTGATGCCTTCAATCACGATTCCCACATCCTCTGGCTCCACATCTCTATCTCTTCAGACAGTGTATGTCCCAATTTTGGTAAGAATTTGAGCATGTTAAAGCCCTCAAAAAGCCAATTCATTTGCCTGAATAATAATTATCTTACAATTTCAATAGGGTCTCACCTGACCTTTGATGTCAGTGCTCGGGCCCTAATTAACATTTAGATTTAACATTTAGATTTAGATTTAACATTTAGATTTAGATTTAGCTTTTGGATTTAACATTTAACATTTGGATTTAAATATTTTAAATATCTCTTAGTTGACAAATATTGTAGTAAATGTGCAAAAAAGTGACTCAAAAATTCACACCAGTTTTTTAAACATGGTTTGAAGCTAAATGTGACAAAATGTTGCTATTATTTTCAGCGTGAGCTACTTTACAAACTGCGATCCATAAGCAGGGTCTTCACTGAGAACCTCAGGGTTACGACCAGGCACGTATGAGGTCAAAAGTTCCAAAATGTAGCTAGGTACGAGAAGTGTGTCCGTTGTGTCCGTCAGTGACTTTTCTGCCTTTAAAAAGTGGCATGAACACGGACAACCTTTCTGCCGTTAAAAAGCGGCATGAAAACCTATCTAGGAGAGCTTGAATTCTATTCACGCCCACAATTCCAGCTTGACCCTGTGGCACATAGTCTAGGTCAGAGGTCTTCAACATGGGGTCCGCGCCCCTAGAGGGTCCGCGGAGGTACTGCAGGGGGGTCGCGAAATCTTTGGTGGATTAGACAATTTTTAATTTTTTTTTTTCACAAATTGAAATGTCTTTCAATACACATTAACATGCATCCAACATATTGTGAGGCTGATTTGACCCTCTGCCTGACAACCTCCATCCATCCAAGATTAGATAAGTTGTGTGCTACCCATCAGGGTCGGATATCTCACTAATGTGGGAGTATGTGTGCCATCCACAGATAGCTTGAGGATTCACTGTCTCTTCTACATGTATGTTTAAAATAAAAACATGAATCTGTGAATTACTTTAATAGCTCAGTTTTGAATGCAAGATGTACAGTGGGTACGGAAAGTATTCAGACCCCTTTAAATATTTCACTCCTTGTTTCATTGCAGCAATTTTCAAAAATCAAAAAAGTTAATTTTATTTCTCATTAATGTACACTCAGCACCCCATCTTGACAGAAAAAAACAGAAATGTAGAAATTTTTTCCAAATTTATTAAAAAAGAAAAACTGAAATATCACTTGGTCATAAGTATTCAGACCCTTTGCTGTGACACTCACATTTAACTCACATGCTGTCCATTTCTTCTGATCCTCCTTGAGATGGTTCTACTCCTTCATTGAAGTCCAGATGTGTTTAATTAAACTGATTGGACTTGATTAGGAAACGCACACACCTGTCTATATAACTTACAGCTCACAGTGCATGTCAGAGCAAATGAGAATCATGAGGTCGAAGGAACTGCCCAAGGAGCTCAGAGACAGAATTGTGGCAAGGCACAGATCTGGCCAAGGTTACAAAAAAAATTCTGCAGCACTCAAGGTTCCTAAGAGCACAGTGGCCTCCATAATCCTTAAATGGAAGAAGTTTGGGACGACCAGAACTCTTCCTAGACCTGGCCGTCCAGCCAAACTGAGCAATCGTGGGAGAAGAGCCTTGGTGAGAGAGGTAAAGAAGAACCCAAAGATTCTCTGGTCTGATGAGACCAAGATTGAACTTGTTGGTGTTAAATCTAAGCGGTATGTGTAGAGAAAACCAGGCACTGCTCATCACCTGCCCAATACAATCCCAACAGTAAAACATGGTGGTGGCAGCATCATGCTATGGGGGTGTTTTTCAGCTGCAGGGACAGGACGACTGGTTGCAATTGAAGGAAAGATGAATGCCGCCAAGTACAGAGATATCCTGGAAGAAAACCTCTTCCAGAGTGCTCTGGACCTCAGACTGGGCTCCAACAAGGCAATGACCCTAAGCAGACAGCTAAAATAATAAAGGAGTGGCTTCGGAACATCTCTGTGACCATTCTTGACTGGCCCAGCCAGAGCCCTGACCTAAACCCAATTGAGCATCTCTGGAGAGACCTGAAAATGGCTGTCCACCAACGTTCACCATCCAACCTGATGGAACTGGAGAGGATCTGCAAGGAAGAATGGCAGAGGATCCCCAAATCCAGGTGTGAAAAACTTGTTGCATCATTCCCAAGAAGACTCATGGCTGTACTAGCTCAAAAGGGTGCTTCTACTAAATACTGAGCAAAGGGTCTGAATACTTATGACCATGTGATATTTCAGTTTTTCTTTTTTAATACATTTGCAAACATTTCTACATTTCTGTTTTTTTCTGTCGAGATGGGGTGCTGAGTTGATGAGAAATAAAATTAACTTTTTTGATTTTAGCAAATGGCTGCAATGAAACAGAGTGAAAAATTTAAAGGGGTCTGAATACTTTCCGTACCCACTGTATGTTTATAAATGGCAGTGGCATGGCCACCCTGTACCTTGCACATGTTTAAATTTAAAACATGAATATATGAACCCGTGTAATATTTGAATAGCTTAGTATTGATTGCACAATATCAGGGTAGTTATGTTTATACATGGCACTAGGCCCAGTTTAATATAAAACACAATTTTATACAATATATATAGTAGTGGGTCCCGTCCCGTCAGTCGTTAACATCATCACCTGAGGGCTCGTCCAATCACAGCCTTGTGAATGAAGGGTCTGTCTCCCGCAGACATAAAACTTCCGACTCGTGTTTTGCTTGGTCTGACCCTCAGCCTATGAGTCAGACGAATGACTCTGCTTTCGGTGTAAATAACTTGCTGAAGTCGACACGACACTGTTTCCCTGGAAGAGAAGATGAGTGCGTTGGAACGTAAAGCCGCGGGCCCAGTGTGGACGAGTTGAAGCGGAGAATTCAAACTCTGTGTGTCAAAGATTAACAGAGATAAGCATTTATTTACATACTTAAGGAACATGCTGCTCAATGCTCACTGGAAATACCAATTATAGGTTCACTAGGAAAAAAAATAAAGCAAACCACCTGTTGTGGACAGTACTGCCGTTGTTCTGTATCCTACATGTATTTTAGCCTTCAGTCCCAGCTTCGTGTTTCGTCTCATGATGTGGGAAGTAATACTGGCAAACACCATTTTGTCTGAAACTGAAACCTCTGCCCGAAATAGTTCTTATGATTCTCTGAGTAAATAACTGTAGAGGGAGCAGTTCCTGTTCCCTAATTTAAGTTTCCAAAGGTAGTTGGTCACGTAGCAAAATTCTTTCGGCCCACATACCACGTCAAAGGATGGCACTTTGGCAGATCTGGGCCACAAGCGAGCCATCGTAATATTGCATTTCAACTGAAAGTGCTAAAGACGGCTTGAATTTGTTTTGTGCTATATTAGGGCCATACTCACCCTTTACCACAAGAGCCACTTTATGTTGACATCCAGAGTTCACCTTGCAGAGATAACTGCATGTTTGCCAAAAAAAAGCCAGCATTTGTTTTGGAATATTCGGGCCGCATTAGCTATTTTACAAGTGGTCAACTTTAGGCGTCCTATTTTCTCTGGCCCGGAGAAGGCCAGAGGTGCTGCATTATTACATCCGTGTAAGCCATCAATTTGGCTTCGATGATTGGCAGCACAGACAGAAAAAATTCCTGCAGGGGGAGCAGTTTTTCCTCCGTGAGGACTGGGGAGAAGCACTGGTTGGAAAGAACTGCCCGGTGCTTTGCGTTTTGGACATCCAGGGCGACAATGTCTCTGTGCTGGAAAGTTTGCCTGGAAATATCTCACCTGGACAGATTTGTTTGACTGTCTCTTGCAAGGGTAAGTGTAGTTTTAACGTTAGTCAATTTGTAGTCATCATGGTCTTTTTGCTTTTGCTATCTCGCTCTCTGCAGGCAATTTGGGCTCCAGGTGACGCAGGTGTGGTGTTTGTAGGCTGGTGGCATGAGCCTTTCAGACTTGGCCTCAAGTTCTGTGACTTTTGTCCCTCTGTTCATTAAAAGTTTTCCACTTTTTGATTCCGAAAAGTTAGCTGTGGAAAGTGTCCTGAAAGGTCATGAATTTGACGCACAGAAAGTGGCACTTTCAGGAGGCCCCCACGGTGGTTTCCTGGCCTGACATCTGATCGGCCAGTACCCAGAATTTTACAAGGCCTGTGTGGCTCACAACCCTGTGATAAATGTGGCAACGATGATTGGCAGCACAGACATCCCAGACTGGGACGTCTCTTCCCCACATGTTGTTACCCAATTGTGGTGTCACAGACTCACTACACATGGTCACGCCCGGCTTCAACTACAAGCACAGACTGTTTACCTGACCAGACTGTTTGGGAACAGATGTTGAACAAGTCCCCCATTAAACACGTGACACAGGTGAGGATTCCTGCACCTTGACTGCATGTGAGGCTCGCACGGTGTGATTTCCTGGCCTGTCATCTGATCGGCCAGTGGCATTCTACAAGGCCTGCGTGTTACCAAGGGAACAGCCACTCTCTTTCCAAGGTGGATGCCGAGTCTGACGGCTTTATGAACTCCGCTCTATGGATAATTCAACACTTAAGTCAGTGACAGTTAATATCACTGATATTCTAACTTACGAAATAATATTCTTATTTCGTAAGTTACAGGAAGTAATAACATGTTTTTTTTTGGGCTACCTTGACACGCTGACAGAATCAACTTTAACTGTAAATAAGTAAATGTACAAATTCCTTTTTATACTTGCTAAGTGTTTTGACACCAGCTCACTTAGCAAGCGGCTAGTAGAGCTAGCAGGCGGACTTGCTAACAGCTGCAATGGGAAGTTCCTGCTCGTACTAAAGCTAATGTGTCACAGACTCCCGTGTTGTTGGTGGTAAACTAGCCGAGTTAGCCGCCTAGCTTCCCGGCTAGAACATGACTCAGGTGTTGTTCGCTGTGAGACGGTTTGTGTCACCGGGACGTGCTGTGAGTTTGTCTGCTGGGTGTTGTCAGGTGATGAGCCACCCGAAGGAGATAGCACAACTCTACCGGGAGATCAGGCTCTTCCCTTCGCTGAGTAGAGCCGACGTGGGACCTGTCGTCATCAACGAGTATGAAGGCACATACAGTCACATCACCACAGGTGCGTGTGTGTGCCACAACCAACACGATATGTCACAATCACCCCCAAAGTTACTACTTTGTGACGCTGCAGATCTGGAGTAAAAACATCAAGATGAAGAGCATCAATATAACAGCCCTAAAAAAGCACGGCAAAGTCTATGAAGATGGTGAGTCATCAGAATTTCTCTGTTAATCAGTTTCTATGAAACTTGACTTTTTACATGTGCCAGTGCAGGTGTTAATCACACAATTGTTTGCATCCCTAGAGAAATTTGGCTGCTTGTTTTGGTCCCACTCTGAGACCCAACTGCTGTAGAGGTGCTGTAGAACCACTGGCAGATCTTGACCTTCACACCTCCCCCAGATCAGGACAACAGTCAATACTGTAAGTCTTGAAATTCTTCATTTTAGTTTTTTTCAAATGGTCCGATGAGATTTAGTCTGTTTTGTCTACTGTTAAATTGCCAGCACATTTACGAATGCAAAACTATCCTGGCTTTGATAACTCAGATTTTGTCAACATGAATACTTCATACTTGCTGTTGTATGTCTTGTAGTATGTGCAGTTTCATCAATCCTATGCAAACAGTTGTTTTATTGGTTTCTCTAAAGACTTTCTTGAGAAGTTTAAATGAGGAAATTGTAGTGGATACTGTTGACTACAGAGCAGAAGTGTGTCGTCACTGATACCACAAATAGATACCGCATGACTCGTTGTCATTTCTCAACCGAGTTTTTTCACATGGCCCAGGTTGTAACCAGCAGGCTTTAATAAATGTGTTTCTATCTGATCATGCAGAGCTACACACGTGTGGTGTTTTATCATTGTTACCTCTGACATTCTGGCCTGGCAGCTTTAAGCAAGTGAGTGTGGTGAAGGGCATGTGTATGTCTTGTTGTAATGGAAAGAAGTTTTCAGTAGTGAACATCCAACAGGGACTTCCCCTCAAAACCATTCAGTGAAATTTCTGTTCTGTTTCCTACCTAACTAGGTGCATGGTCACGGGCGGGTTCAATTACAGCCCAGAGCGTCTACCTGACTCTACTGTTTTGAAAAAGATGTTAGAAATGTCCCCCATTATACACGTGACACAGGTGAGGATTCCTGCACCTTGACTGCATATGTGACTTCATTGGCGTTGTTACACAATATAGTAACCTAAGGAGATCTCTTTTCTTAGGTACAGACCCCGGTCCTGCTTCTCCTGGGGGAGCAGGACAAGCGTGTACCGAGCACGCAGGGAATCGAATACTACAGGGCACTGAAAGCAAAGCAGATTCCAGTCCGGTAAGCATTTTGTCTTACATAACCAATAACACACAGTACTCAGATATACATTGTATGACAAGCAGTGTTGGGAGTAACGGCGTTTAAGTATAACGGCGTTACTAACGGAGTTCTTTTTCAGTAACGGAGTAATCTAATTAATTACTTTTGTCATCGTTACAACGCCGTTATCGTTATTGATAATGTAAAGTGGCGCGTTACTACAATTTGGTTGAATGAAGCGTGCGGTGTCATATTACACCCCAGCTGCGTGGAGAGAGCAGGGCGGGGGGATGACGACACCGTTGCAAACGCGATGATGATTGGCTGGGTGGGCGCGCGGATGCCCTGCTCACGCTGTCTCACTGCACGCTCTGACTACAGCTCAAGACAGCGACAATGGCGACGAGCCAGGGAAATTCAAACTTCGCTGGCTGTGGTCACAGGAGTTAAAGGATAAGGCTAAGGCAAGTTTGCTGGCAGAGTGCCGTAAAATTGTCCATGAAGAACCACAGCCAGGTACCAGCAGCACATCTTCACATCACACAGATTCAGCCAAAGAGAGCGATTTCTTTGCTTTTGAGGAGGATGAGGACACCTCTTCAGCAGAAAACCAGGTGGCAGACTATATTAGATCTTCAGAACAAAACTTAAACTCTCTGTGTGGATTTTCTCTCATCAAGTAAATGTCACTACGTTACAATGCTGCTACTCCATCTAGTGCACCTGTTGAGAGACTGTTCAGCCTGGGCAAACTTGTTTTCTCTCCGAAGAGGAACAGGCTGTCGGACAAAAGATTTGAAAAGCTTCTCCTCCTACGTTACAACCACTGGTTTAATTGTTAGATGAGAGGAGTATTTCAGTATAGATAGATTAATGCATTGATCATTTTCACTGAGAATGAACAACATGTTAAGCTACATTGAGAGTTGGATAGTGCTCTGTTTATTGTGCAATAATATACAGGTTCAGAGAATTGCACTACTTAAAGGTCAAATTTTCGATTGTTTCTTTTACAGAGATTTGCACTATACTTAATGGCCAGATCTTCCTTTGTTACTTTTTACCCAAGTTTACATTTGCGTGTTTTGCACTTGATTGCAAAGTGTGAATAGCTGAATATTATTTATTTTTAACATTTCATTTTGTTACTGTTTTGAATATTTAAGAGTTGGATAGTGTTATGTTTATTGTGCAATGGTATACAAGTACAGATAATGGCACTACTTAATGGCCAGATTTTCCTTTGTTTCTTTTTACCCAAGTTTACCCAAATTTGCACTTGAATTTTATTTTCAATATTTATTTTTATATGTTTTAATTCTATGCATCATATGGCAGGCTGCAATCTATTGAGTTCAAATAAATACCAAATGTTCTAAAATACTGTATATAGTGTTTTTATTCTTCAATCAGTTAATATAAACATCTTTGACGTTAAAGATGTTACAGAACGTAACAGCGTTATAAAACATGAAAAATAACGCCACAGTTACTTTGCTGAGTAACTAATTACTCTAACAATGTGGTAACTGAGTTACTAACTCAATTACTTTTTGGGAGAAGTAATTTGTAACTCTAACTAATTACTTTTTAGAAGTAACTTGACCAACACTGATGACAAGTGCTCTAACGTGTGTTGTTTAGGCTGCTGTGTTACCAAGGGAGCAGCCACTCTTTCTCCACGCTGGATGCAGAGGCTGACGGCTTGATGAACTCCGTTCTATGGATCATTAAACACCTAACCTCTGCTGACCATAGAGAGAGAGATCTGATGTGTCCCAACTCTCTCTCCCCCCCCCCCCCCAAGTCTGGTAGGATCAGTGCTTTCACTAAGAATGTTCTTCTTTTTAAATAATTCATATGCTTTTGAAAGAAATACGTTTTTTGTGTAATTTCAGATGGACAGCTGTCCGATGAGGATATTAAGGTATTGAAAGGATACGTGGCTGTTGTTTATACACATTATTTATTTGCTCCTCAGGATATCTTTCCAACCATACCATGTATATTCCTATTCATAGGAATTGACTCGGGAAATAAGGCGCATGATGAATAAGAGGGTTAGTGGTGCAGAGAAATTTCAAAGATTGTTTATCTTTTTTTCATGCATGATCATGAGTTATAACATAACTTGAATTATTTGTTCCTACACAGGATTGGGTGGAGAACAGCAAGGCTGGATATGGCTGGGGCGGTTTTTGCTGCTGGAAAATGTTGCCATTAATTTGGCACATTTGTGCAAAAAATAAATAGTTTAAAAGAAGTGAAAAGCAAATTGGTCTGATTTCTTTTTGAGAGATGATTTAAAAGATGTGCTTGAGATGTGATTATCAGCTTGTATTTGAGTTCAGTGGGACTAAGCTTGGACATGTGCGGCGGTATCACAACCTATGGCGCTGCCTGCATGACAGGGAAAAACTCGGGAGTCGTAAGAATACTTGAGTAAGCTTAGAATGCAACTTGGAACCATTGTTTTTTACATGAAATTAAATCAAAAATAAAATGACTCAAAGAAACAAACTAAAAATAAAATCACAAAAACAGTTATTCTCTAACCTCTTGGGTCTTCTTCAGGTCTTAGGCCTCTGACAAAGCAACATATTTCTATCTGAGCTGTGAGGTCCTTCCACTACAACTTTCAGAGCAAGAGTGAGTGAAGACTGAGGGCTCCTCTATTTGTAGTCTGCCTCTCACAAACTCCTCCCCCTTGTCTATTCCACTGTGATCCTTTAATTCTAAACCTGTGAATAAAAATAAACCTGTTTATATATATTATCATTACCGTGTATCTATGAATATATTATATTTTATTGGACTTAAGTGATATATTTATTCATTTATATTCTATTTAAAATAAAATTGTGACTGTCATATCCATAAACTGTGATTGTTTTAACTCACATATCAAATTACATGTTATTCATTTGAGTAGACTACATCCATATATTGATTTTGTAATAAATAATGTTGTTATTACTACTTTGTGACGTCTACGAATTGTCTTTTTTTCATTATTCTTTGTGAATTTCTTGTTCTTGTGAGTAAATCATTATATATATGTATATATGTGTTTATTTATTCTTTTTGATTAGTGTAATTTGGAGAATATGTTGTATAGAATATCTGGACTTAGATAAACACTCAACACTCTCAAGTTAGAAGGTTTTAGGTTTAGGCAAAGGCCAGGATCCAAGGTTAGCTTTTTGGCAGAGAGAACGTGGGTAAGGTTTAGGCAATAGTAGAGGAGACTTAGGTTTAAGCATGGGTTAAAAATGGTTAGCAATAGGGCAATAGGCCACTGCCATTCTTATTTAGTCTAGTTCGGAGGTTAGGTTTAGGCAAGGGTCCATAGTGGTTAGGGTTAGGGCAAGAGTCTAACGTTGGGTTCACACCGGACACTGTGCTAACCTAAAACTTACTCTCCAACTCTAGAAAAAAATCATTAAATGCCATTTTACTGTAGGCTGATAACAGCAAAAGTATGTGGTATTATTAGCGCTGCGCTTCAGCGTCCGATGTGAACAGCCAAGCGCCTGCGTGCTAGAGATTAGCGCGCGCTTCAGCGTCCGGTGTGAACCCAGCGTAAGGTTAGGTTTAGGAAGAGAGAGTGTGTGAGTTAGGTTTATGCAATAATAGAGTAGGTTTAGGTTTAGGCTTGGGTAGAAAATGGTTAGGATGTGGGCCCTAGTCCACGGCCAGGATTCTAAACCCACTGTACACTTTATGAATTATGTCTCCTGGGTGCTGACTATTATCTTCATTCTAATTAAATGCCCCATGTTGTTTAGGAGTCATGAAATATTCACATAATTGTTGAATTTATTTTAACTTTCAGGCCAATTGGTTGTTCCATCTTCTCTCCATTTTCCTTCATTCTATATCAGTCCAAGACAAATTGTATTGGAGGCCTGCTACTCTAAGTGATTGTGGTACATGTAATTTGAAGTGATTGACTAGAGAAGTATTTGTATTTTTCTTGTGTCACAAATTATACCTGTGTTGTACCATTCTTGTGGCTATGGAATTTTTTGTTTCTCCTTCATACTGTTTTCCCATTTTCCCAAATTTTTCACAGAATATTAAGTACACGCAATTGGACGTCTGTGCTGTGAAATTATGAAATTGATCTTGGTGTGTGTGTTTCTGATGAATTTAAGTTTCAAAACACTTATTATAACATATTGTTTTTCTTGTGATGCTTTGGTGTGAGTGTTGCCTTACTTAACTAGCAGGTATTTTAAGTTTGTATTCCTCCAGTGATCCTTGATCTTGTATCATTGTTTGAAAAATGTTCTTAAGTTTGTTGTTCATTACTCCACTAATAGTAGATAATGTTGTAATAATAAGAATCATTTATCTATCTATTTGTGGTTTTTGTTCTTTATAGTAATTTAAACAGTGTCTTAAAAATGATCTTGAATATCCCCTATTTCGTAGAGCACTAAACAGTATTTTGACTGCTGCTGTTATATCTGAATTGTACATATTCTGTGTAAACTCACCAGCTCGTTTTAAAGAGCAGTTTATGTGTATCAGTGTCCTTAAAATAAACCTTGATGTTCAATTTATGTGATTGTGTGATTGTCTGTCGCTTGAATACCATGGTTAACAAATGCATCGAACTCCTCCTTGGAGTGGGTCCAAATCCCCCAAATGTCATCTAAATATCTAAAATAATGCAACGGCCTTCTGCCAGGGCTTTCTCTTTCCAATCTGCCATGAAAATATTGGCACAGACGGGTGCGATTTTTTTGCCCATCGCCTTCCCTTTGATTTGTAAATAAAATTGTCCATTAAACTCAAAATCATTTGTGGTAAGTGAATTAAAATAATTGTTATGGCGCCTGATCCGGCCTTTTGATGTTAGGATATTTTTTCATTATGTTTTTCACAGCCAATACTCCCGCTTTGGTATCAATATTGGTATATAAGCTGTCTATATCCATGGTGAACACTAATGAATGTGGAGGGATTTGTAGGTTTTTAACAATTTCTGGAAAGTGATATGTATCTTTAATATAGAATGGGTGTCCTATTGACAATGGATTGAGATAATAATTGATAAATTCTGCAGTTTAGTACGTTTCACTTCCACAGTCAGATACTATTGGCCTGCCTGGAGGCACTTCTAGTGGTACAGTCCATTTTTCTGGATCCTTATGAATTTTTGGGAGCATATAAAATCTCCTAGCCCTGTTACAACATTTGTGTTGCTCATTCCTTGGCCCATCTCGTTATACTTTTTATGTTTCACATACTCACCTTTGTTCTTTGCCTAATTTTCTAGCTACTCTGGGAGTAGAGGTGCACCCACTGATGTTCCACACCAACAGAGGAGCCATCAAGTACAATGTTTGGGACCCAGTTTTACAACTATCATTCAATTTACATTACATTTTCAGTGTGATCTGCCATTGATAGCGTTGACCGTAATGAGCAATTAGCAGGCAATAATCAACATCACGTGACGGAAGCAGGAAGTGAAGTGTTATTGTTATTATTATTAGGGCACAAGCACCGAACAGGGTGTGAGACAGTGAGGCCCTTTTTTTCCTTCTAAATGCGTAGGGTTAGAAGTCAGATTTCACTGTATGAAGAGATAAAACACACTTTGATTGGCACAGTGTTATGTGTTTCTGTAACAAATCAGGATCTTCTTCTTCATTTGGTTTGTTGGCGGTTGGCATCCATAGTTGAATTACCGCCACCTACTGTTACTGTTACTACTGTTACTGTTTACTGTTGTCACCTAACTCATGATAATATTTATTTAAAAACATTAAAGACATTTAAGACAGCTTTGATGTCTTTGATTTAAAATTTGACAAATAAACCTATTGTGAGGAACGGAACTCTTCAGAGATCAAAACTTTATTTTGAAAGATTTTTAACTCATTGCCTAAACAAACTTCACCTTCACTGAATCAACCGTCTGGTGAGTTGAATATTTTCCACCTGACCCTTGTTGAATTAAGCAGATTTAATATGTTATAACAAACTATGTTATAATTTGAGTTTGGTGGGAGTAAAAGGTTGAGAAAATATATTTGTATGTGTCATTGGCAGTTTTATCTTCATATATATATATAAGTATAAAATGTGGGCTCATTTTTGATTACGTACAATAAACATGTTTATATAGTCATAGGAGTAGTTTTAGTGATAGAAGTATGGGTCTGTAATGTATCTTTATAATGTTTTTTCAGTCAAAATAATTGGCTTTTTGATGGCTTTAACATGCTCAAATACTGAGAAAGTTTAATAACAAACATAAGACAATTGAAGTTCAAATTATGAGAGAATTTCAGCAGAGTCAACAGCTTAGTTGACACATGAATATGGTGCTGAATTTGCCAGTATTTTGGGAGGACAAATATTTGGGACTTTGATACGTGATGACACAACTGATATGCTTTATGTGAGGCACAGTGTTTGGGTTACAGCAGAAAGCATTGGTATTTGATCATGGTATTCAATGTAATTAATTATAGCACACTTACTTACAAATGGGAATTCCATATAAGCTACAAATTCAGATTTTATATTAATGTTAAGCCTGGTGTACTTACGCCAGATATTTTAGTTGGTACCCTAGTTAGTAACTTTTAGAAGTGAGTGAAACTATCCTGATTTTCATTTGAAAAGCTCATAGCATTGTCATTTACATGTGACAGCCTCCCCTAGGCCTAGGAGTAGTGGGGTCACCTCCCAACATTCCTAGGCTAAGTTCCTGGCATTTTTCTGTGCTGCCTGCAGATGACCAGCCATTAACCAAAAACTCTCTGAAATTTCCTGTGACACTTACTTACACAAACTCTTCTTTTCATGTAGTGTCAGGTGATGAGCAACCCGGAGGAAATAGCCCGACTCTACCGGGAGATCAGCCTCTTCCCTTCGCTGAGCAGAGCCGACGTGGGACCTGTCGTCACCTCCCAGTATGGAGGCAAATACAGCAACATCTACACAGGTGCGTGTGTGTGCCACAACCAGTGATGCCGGTAACGCGTTACTTAGTAACGCTTTACTCTAATCTGACCACTTTTTTCAGTAACGAGTAATCTAACGCGTTACTATTTCCAAACCAGTAATTAGATTGAAGTTACTTGTCCAAGTCACTGTCCGTTACTATTTTGTCATTAATAGTAAAATATATATTTGATTGAGAGATCGTCAGGTGTGCTGTGAGAAATTATTATCGCGGCTGGGGGAGCAGTCGACCTGGCGCTCTCCTCTCCACGCAGCCGGAGGCTCGGTGTGCGGCCCGCCTCGACGTATTTTGGGAGAGGAGGTTCTCGTCCGCGGCGCCTCACGGCGTCTCTGGTGCGGGGCTTTCTTTCTCTTGGACCGCGGGGTGGTGTCCGTCGCCGGTGCAGAAGGCGGGCCGTCGGAGGGGACCGGGTCGGCGACTCTGGCCGCGTGCCGGGCCCTTCTCTCGAATCACCTCAGCTACTGCGCCCGCTGGGGAAACCCCCCCCCCCCCTTCGCCCCCCCCCCCCCCCCCCCGGCGGTGCGCCTCGGCTGGTGCGGACCACTCGCCCCACTCCACTGTTTCACTCATTACATGCGATAACAACATAAGATTAGACCAAAGTTATGGTCACCACATGTAGTATCAGCCTACATGTGGTGTTATACACGTGTTTTTTTTTGTAAAACCAATCATTGCTTCTCTAATGCTGTGATTAACAGGTACAATGTTCATAAAACATGTTGAAAAGAATTGAATAGTTACATTTTATAAACAATGTAGATCATAAATAGTAAGTTTTGCCATTAGAGTGTTAACAGTTAAATATGTCAGGTCAAGAAAGACTGTCATTATTTTATTTTAGAAAAACAAGTATTTATGTTAAGTGAAGTCAAGAAAGACTGTATTTTTTTCAGGAAATAGTTCGAAAGTTCAACTTAAAATGTCAGGAGATACATTGTACATTGTTGTTGTGTACATTACTATTAAAAATGCACTTCTAATAAAGTGAGTGTTGGCAAAACCGGTTGTCATTTTTAAGTTGAGGCGACGGGGGTGTTGTCGGCAGCTTCTGAATGTAACTAATAAAGTAACTTGTAATCTAACTTAGTTACTTTTAAAATCAAGTAACTTGTAATCTAACTAAGTTACTTTTAAAATCAATTAATCTGTAAAGTAACTAAGTTACTTTTTCAAAGTAACTGTGGCAACACTGGCCACAACCAACACGTCACACCATCTGTCACAATCACCTCCTCTTCCCCCTACTACTTCATCCCTCCTTCCATATGGAAAAAAGTGACCAGGCCCAAAAAGGATGTGAAGGAGAAGTAATAAGGAGCCAGGAAAGGAGACTCACGGTGCAGATAAACTTCACTTACAGCCAGTTACAAAAAAGAAAATGTCAAATTTATTAGATAAGTTACACAGACTGCAGGGTACTTTGTGCAGTGCACACAATTATGGTAAAGTTTCCTGTCCACAACTGTGAGGATTTCAACTTTTAACTATAGGCTGTGGCTGACAGAATTCTAAACAAATAAAGATAGCATCATTTCAAATTATATTTGTACTCTTAACAATAAAGATAGGAGTAGTTTTGGCTAGATATTATGCCTTCATACAAATAATTTTAATAACTGTTGCTGCTTAGTGTTAATAATGAATCTTTCACTTGTTGTAATTTCTAACTTCTGATATTAAAGGCGTATTCCCTTGGATTCATTCAACATCATATAGATTTCGAGCAGCTGTCTGATAAGTCCTGGAGGTCAGACAGAGTGACGTTGTTGACTTAAAGGGACTCTTACCTTTGTTGCATTTGAGAATTACAGCACATTCGAATCATCCCGCCTTCCTCCAATGCCCCACCCCCTCGTTCCCATCCGCGGTGTTTTTTCTTTAGTTTTTCCCCCTGGGAGCGGCTGTTTCAGTACGCCGTGGACCACCTTTGTCTGCCATCGTCAGTCGCTACGGTCGCTACTCGCTACTGTCTGCCGTGGAATCAAAACAAACCCTCTAGTTGAGGACGCGCCTTGATGACGCGGGCCCGAATGCGCCACAAGAAGCAGACGGAAAACCTGCATGTCCATGCAGCAAACAGACAGGTCTGTCGGCCAATAAGGTCCTTCGGTCCGAAGAATTTTATTGGTTGAAGTTTTCACTAAATATTACGAGAGTGAAATAATTGTTTGCTTTAACTCCTGGTGGGTCTGTCTTGCATTTAAGAGTGTCATTACCTTATTAATACCAATTTAACCTTATCCACAAAAAGTGTAAAAATGCAACAAAGGTAAGAGTCCCTTTAATGTTGTATGTTGCTTTGGTTTCAAGGAGCCGAATGTCAAGTTTGTTTTGATGAAGCAGACACACAATAATATTTTCTCCAATTACAATGGCACTCACTCTTTGCAATAAAGGCGGGAGGGGAGGTAGGAGCAGTTTGAGTCAGGTATAATACCTTATACAAATCATTATTTGAAACCTTTCTTTTATCTATTTAAAAATTGGAATTTGCTAGCAATGAGAGTGCGTCACAACGATGGTCAGTCTCACAGCTGTCTTGATAAGAGAGAGACGAGAGAGTTGTCATGGTTAGGTTGGTGCAGCCAAGATGGCTGGAGCATGACATTTTTCTACTCAAGGCTAGGCTATGAGACAACATCAGACTAGCTGGATAGAGTTGCCTAGCAACTGGCAGAGTAGCGTAGGAGCATGACGGAGAGCTGCTGCTATGTCACTTCCTGGATTCGGGGACAAGAGGCGTGGGACTGTGGCTGGACCAATAAGGGAGATCAGAAGTGATTTGCGGTGACACCCCTCCAATATTTTATAACAAATCACATCAAATCTACTGTTATAATTATATCAAACCCCTGCTGTTCGGGACCATTGTCAACTTCCTACTGCTAACTTAATTAGCATAGGCTGTGATAATTGTCCATAGCTATGAATAACTCTTCATTGTATCTTTAAATAAAGCACTTGATTGAACCAAAACCTTGGATCGGCTTCTCTCATATTTAAGGATAAACCAACACGCTTGACACAACAGAATGACACGTACCGAGAAACTGTTTCTCAAAATGAAAATGTGAGGTTTTCAGTTTAATTAAAGGAACAACTAGGTTTCCTTGGAAATTAAAATGAAACAAACGCAACTGAAATGTTGATCAAATGATCATGTGAGGAATATACGTGCAGAAAAGCTTATTGAAGTGAAAAAAAATTCTCTAGCCTGCATTATACTAAAAATAACTATATTTTAACTTAACTTATTTTTAATGATCATATTTATATTAGCTTTTAGTTCGGATCATTATATTTAGAATTATATTTAGTTCTGATGATGATATTGTGAACTAAAATTTCAATGTGCTTGTTGTTCATCGTGAATTCAAGCAGTTCTTATTTCAGCAGCTGCTGAAATACTTCCGGATCATTTAACACAGTTAGGATCTTTCCTAACTTGAATGGAGTATTTGAACGCTCCCCAGGTCTTTGTGTGGGCTCTATTTTTGAAAATTATTGTATTTGTTTTCTGTTCTCTGCAGAGTGGAGCCAACGTGACCTGGAGAGGAATGAGAATGTCAAGTTTTGCCGGCAGTACATTGTATTCCACAATGATAAGTCGGTGGTCTTCTCTGTAGCTTCAGGAAACTGCACTGAGATTAAAGGAGAGTATGTACAACATTTTGTCCTTTTATCTGGAGTTGGAAGTGTTCCCCTCGACCTGTTTCTCATCAATGTGTTCCTCCTGTCAGGTTGTTGAGCAAGGATTCCCCGTCAGGTGATATGAAGGCTGTTGTCAGAGAGTGTAAAATCAAAGCGGAGGACAAACAGTTTCTGGAGGTGTGTGGTCATCCTTCTCACTCACACTCACATCCACTATGATGAATGTCTTTGTTCCACTACAGTTAGTTTTAGGTTGAATATTTAACACACATTTACTCCAGATCAAGTTATGTTTTTAAAATATTGGTATTCAAATATCAGAAGCACAAATTGAAAGCAAAAAGACACATGTCTTGTCATCACCTGACTTTGCTCTCTTCTCCTGACGTCTTTGTGACGCTGCAGATCTGGAGTAAAAATATCAAGATGAAGAGCATCAATCTAACAGCTTTAAAGAAGCACGGCAAAGTGTATGAAGACGGTGAGACATCAGAATTTTTCTGTTAATCAGTTTCTATGAAACTTGACTTTTTACATGTGCCAGTGCAGGTGTTAATCACACAATTGTTTGCATCCCTAGAGCACTTTGGCTGCTTGGTTTGGTCCCATTCTGAGACCCACCTGCTGTATGTGGCGGAGAAAAAGAGGCCCAAGGCTGAATCCTTCTTTCAGGTCTGTTGGCAGAAACTGAGTCACACAAAACGCTGCTGCACTGTGCTCTACAATCAAAGAGTTTCAAGCATGTTGCTTTCCCCCTCAATGTGTCAATGTGTTCAGTACTGTAAAAACAAAACAAACTTTTTAAAGTCGCTCCATGGTTACTTACCTTAATTGCACAGTGTAGATACAAGTTTCCAGCTATTCAGTGAGTTTCTGTAAAGAATTTAATCCAAGAATCCAAGTTGGGGATAAAAAACCTTTCTTGCTGATCCTGAATCACTAAGTCAGTAGACTGTTGACTTCAGCAGATTCAGACTCAACACGATAGAGCAGATATATCTCAATAGTTGTTGCATGCCATTGAGTGGAAGCTTATTGTTTAGCAACTTGACAAACCGGTGCATGTTGAACAGTTTTCATGTTGACTGCATCCCATGTATTTTCACCTTTAAAAAAATTAAATACCTAGACATGCCTTGCTGGAATGTGGACGTCAGAACAGATTTAGTATTTTTTCACCATTGACCATAGCTCCTAGGCACTGTGTGTAGGATTAATGTAATGTAAATGTCATTGCTCATTATTCTGTCTCCTTTCTGCTTGTAGACTGTGTCACCAGATCTGTCTTCTACTGGGGACGAGGTGGAAACTATGAGAGAGGAGAAAAGGGAGACTGTAAAAGTAATTGAAATGAACACTGTCAAATTTCAAAATTGAAAACATTGTCACTCATCAAAGGTTTAATTTTTACATTCCTATGTCAATTGTCCGTAGTTTGATCTGGTTTATAAAAAAACATTCCTGCAGGGGGAGCAGTTTGTCTTCCGTGACGACTGGGGAGAAGCACTGGTTGGTAAGAACTGCCCGGTGCTTTGTGTTTTGGACATCGAGGGCGACAACGTCTCTGTGCTGGAATGTGTGCCTGAAAATATCTCACCTGGACAGGTTTGTTCAACTGTCTCTTGCAAGGATGAGTGCTCTTTTAACGTTTGTCTATTTGTAGTCATCATAGTCTTTTGCTTTCGCTATCTCGGTCTCTGCAGGCATTTTGGGCTCCAGGTGACACAGGTGTGGTGTTTGTAGGCTGCTGGCATGAGCCTTTCAGACTTGGCCTCAAGTTCTGCCCCAACAGGAGGTGATTACTGTTTACACATGTCAGAGAAAAGTTAAAATTGAAGCTGGACTTTGAGAACTGTATATCTTTGTAAGGCTCACAGGCTGATACTGCTCTTCAGTAATGTTTTCCCCTTCTCTGTCAGGTCGTCTTTATTCCATGTGGACCTCACTCGGGGTAAATGTGGTAAGTTGGGGTTTGCTCCTTCTATCATTTAGGTCTATAGTTCCTATTTAATAATCATCAACTATGTTATTTATGGTATGATGACAAGCAAGAGTTCTGCGTGAAGGCAAGGTTTTCACAACTGAATTTGACACATATTAATGTATTTCACACCTAACAGCTTGTCTAGTGTAAAATTATTATAGCTACTAATTGCGGATGTTCACATGTGTCTGTTTATGTCCATCAGAGCAGCTGTCATCAGGCACCAGTGCAGTGTATTCCCCCAGGCTGAGTCCAGACCAGTGTCGAATTGTCTACTTGGAATGTTATGTCTATGGCCCACATATGCAGTGCAGCAAGCTCTGTATGGTGAGACAGAAAGAAGCCTCTTTTCCCCACGATCCCCGTACAGATCTGTTATTACATTCATCCTGAGTGATCTGATCACTAGTGCAGGTCTGAATGCACCCAAGGTGGTCTGGGCCACATGTGAATGCAAATATGTCCCTGACCATTTATGAAAAACCACCCACTCAGATGACGTTCTTTGAATAGCTACAGTTTCACAATTAATCTAAAGTATTTTACATCTCTCATTAGTACACACAGTACATACAGTACAGACATATTTCTGTGCATACCTATCTCTCTCTTCCTTCTCCACCTCTCTCTTGCTCTCAGACACTCACAAACACGTATACAGTGGAAACATATGCAAAATTAGACTTGGTCAAAACAACATAATGTGGTCTTTGCAAACAAAAATGACGTACATATTCATTAATATGTACATAGAGGGGAAGTGAGATCAGATCACAAGTGGTTACAGTAGATGGAAGATGCGAATAGAGGAACTTTAAGTCGACCACTTGTCAGATTCTCAGGACAGATGATAATAGCAGGTCTGTACAAGGTGCCAGGTATATCTACTTTCCCTTCTTTACAAATGGCACTGTCTTCACTGAAGATAGTAGTTACACGTAATTTTCCATCTTGTGGTTTTCTATTCTGTTGACATATAAATAAGTTGTTGCAGCTGTACATTCGATTTGCTCTATATGCTTACTTTGTGTTTGCAAATTATTTCTAGTATGACTGGTATACCAAGAAAACCTCAGTGGTGGTGGATGTGGTAGAGCTACCTGGAGAAGGTGAGGAATAGTTGAGAGTAAAATCAATGTCCCCCTTTCTTTCCTACTATAAATATTAACCTTATTATGTCTGTCTGCATTGGTGTGTCTTTACAGATGGGTTCACTGGTCTCTACAGCTCTCAGTTGTCCCTTCAATGCTGGTCAGCCGATAGTCAGAGGGTTCTTGTAGCTTGTCCTCAGCGCAGCCGCAAGGTACAGTCAGCTCCAGAGAAGTGGCTTTTTATTATGTCAATGGACAAATTGCTATTTTTTCTGATAGATTTACATTTTGCTCTTGTAGGACCTGTTGATGGTGGATATTAGCACAGGGAAAGTCACCTCTCTGACTTCAAGTGAGTCACTGGACACTTTTTTAGTTTACAGATTTTGTGCTGACAGTCTCCACAAATGAATTTACTTATAAGAGCACTGTTCTGATAATGACCTCTGTCTGCAGAGCGTGATGCTGGGAGCTGGTGTCTGCTGACCATAGAGAGAGATCTGATGGTTGTCAGCTTCTCTTCTCCTAACTACCCCCCAAGTCTGGTAGGATCAGTGTTTTCACTAAGACTGTTCTTTATGTCAGTAATAATATTTCATATAGAGTATATATAAGAATGTTTTTACATAAATTACATATGGGGATTGTGTTGGGGTGCATTGCAATGCAGAAAATAAAACTTCATGAGATGGAGAATAAGTTACATCACTCATTGCAATGTCATTTCTCTGTCCAGAGGGTTGGTTTCCTTCCAGCCAGAGATTCTCAGGAGCAAATTGAGTGGGTGACTTTGGAAGACTCTCAGGTGTTACCTGATATTCACTGGCAGATCTTGACCTTCACACCTCCCCCAGATCAGGACAACAGTCAATACTGTAAGTCTTCAAATTCTTCCATCTTTTTTTTTTTCAAATGGTCGAAGAGATTTGGTTAGTTTTGTCTATTCTTAAATTGTTTCAAATATATGAGGGGAACAGAATATTTGATAAACACCTCTGCATACACTAGTCTTTTCAAATACCCCCAACATATACATGTATAGCCTAAAAACATTCTGTTGGATAAACACCTTTCTGACAGAATCCACAAGAAACTGAGAGTATGAGATCTCAAATCATAGAGTTATAAAAAAATATCAAATTGAATTACATTTGCCAAGGTTTTCCTAGTAAACTGGTGAAGTACATACAAGTAAAGCTAACAGCCACCTTCCTCTAAGAAAAAACAAACCTCAGCTGATCTGGGTCGAACAGACTTATCAACACATTTGTTTGCTTTGTTAAACCTGTTAACAGTTTGCAACTTCTATTACCAGAGAAGGATAAAAGAAGTTTATCAGTGAAAGCTCCCAGTTAGATTTAAGTCAGATAAAATAATTGTGTCAATGAAGGGCTTCGGTTTTACTGTGAGACAAATAGAGTAATATATGTGATATTAAATCAGACTAACAAACTGTTTTTTAATTCTAGCTGGCCTTGACTTTGAAGCCTTGTTGATCAAACCAAAGGAAGTGAAAGATGGAGTGAAGTTGCCTCTTATCGTCACTCCTCATGGTTGGTTCCTCTCTTCATGGTTCTGTTGCCATTACTTGTTTCGACTGTAAACAAAATGAAGTCAGATAGAAGATTGTCGCACAGTATCGACTACATGTTTAATGTTCTGCATTGATCATCATTATGCTTCCATCGTGAAACAATCTATTAATCCATGCTGAGTTTAATTTTAGGATTGTGTGAGTGTAGGGATTTGTCTCTGCTCAGTCAAGAGCTACTTCTACAGATAAGATTGGCAAAGGCAACAGTGGTTGCTATGACAATCCTGTCCTTAGTGACAAAATGTTAAATCACCCTAAGGATGGTCTTTTGTAACAGGGATTTCCAATGCTGTTATACAATTAATATATTTAAATGTATAGTATTTACATTTACAATATAAATGTGACATTCATGCTGGACAGAACTGAGGCAAAAACTACACTCAATTATGAATAATAACTGTCAATCTGTATTGTTGTTATTTTCCATTAGGGGGTCCCCACTCAGTGATTGTAGCTGAATGGCTTCTGTCGTCCTCTGTGCTGTGCAGGATGGGCTTTGCTGTACTGCTGGGTGAGTTCATGTTTGACACCTGCTCAGAAGACAGACATCCACTGATAGAATTCAAACTCTGTGTGTCAAAGGTTAACAGAGATTAACATTTATTCACATTCATTTTCTCACATACTTCAGGAACATGCTTCTCGATGCTCACAGGCAAAACCAATTATAGGTTGGAATGCTAAACTATCCTGGCTTTGATAACTTAGATTTTGTCAACATGAATACTTCATACTTGCTGTTGAATGTGTTGTAGTATGTGCAGTTTCATCAATCCTATGCAAACAGTTGTTTTACTGGCTTCTCTTAATACTTTCTTTAGAAGTTTAAATGAGGAAATAGTAGTGGGTACTTTTGACTACAGAGGAGAAGTGTGTCGTCACTGACACCACAAAAAGCATGACTCGTTGTCATTTCTCAACCAAGTTTTTTCACATGGCCCAGGTTGTAACCAGCAGCTGCACTTAGAGTCTGTCGGCTTTAATAAATGTGTTTCTATCTGATCAAGAATACATCAAAATATCTAGCCATGATACATAGAAAATAATGTGTTTTTGGTTTGCTTAATTTTTTTATTCTAGTGAACTATCGTGGCTCTCTTGGATATGGCCAGGACAGTATCCTCTCATTACCCGGCAATGCTGGCAACCAGGATGTCAAAGATGTTCAAGTAAGAACAAAAAGCACCACAAATGAGCCCATATAAGGCTTTTAAAAATCTTATTTAGTGTTATATAACTTTGTTTGTGCATGTAAAAGGTCTCTGAAGTTACAAAAGCCAAAGTCCATGTCAAATATGAGTCCCCCCTCATTTGCATTCCTGGCTTGTTTCCCACTAAACACTTTTAAATCCCTTTAAAACAAAGGACAGAATGTTTAACAAGTCATGAATTTGATACGCTCTGAAAGTATCTTCATCTCCTATAAGTAAAAATTACTTTTGTCCCTGTGTTCTTTAAAAGTTTTCCGCTTTTTGCTTCTGAACAGTTTGCTGTGGAAAGTGTTCTGAAAGGTGATGAATTTGACGCACAGAGAGTGGCACTTTCAGGAGGTTCCCACGGTGGTTTCCTGGCCTGTCATCTGATCGGCCAGTACCCAGCATTCTACAAGGCCTGCGTGGCTCGCAACCCTGTCATCAATTTGGCTTCGATGATTGGCAGCACAGACATCCCAGACTGGTACGTCTCTTCCCCACATGTTGTTACCCATTGTTTATGGCTGTGTCAGTCATGCACAGCTACACACGTGTGGTGATTTTTCATCATGACCTCTGACATTCTGGCCTTGCAGCTCTAAGCAAGTGAGTGTGGTGAAGGGCATGTGTATGTCTCGTTGTAAGGGAAGGAAGTTTTCAGTAATGAATACCCAACAGGGACTTCCCCTCAAAACCATTCAGTGATTTTTTTTTTTTTTTACTTTCTTAACTAGGTGCATGGTCACGGCCGGCTTCAACTACAGCACAGACTGTTTACCTGACCCGACTGTTTGGGAACAGATGTTGAACAAGTCCCCCATTAAACACGTGACACAGGTGAGGATTCCTGTACCTTGACTGCATATGTGACTTCATTGGCGTTGTTACACAATGTAGTAACCTAAGGAGATCTCTTTTCTTAGGTACAGACCCCGGTCCTGCTTCTCCTGGGGGAAGATGACAAGCGTGTACCGAGCAAGCAGGGAATTGAGTATTACAGGGCACTGAAAGCAAAGCAGGTTCCAGTCAGGTAAGCATCTTGTCTGACATAACCAATAATGCACAGTCAGATATGCATTGTATGACAAGTGCTCTAACGTGTGTTGTTCAGGCTGCTGTGGTACCAAGGGAACAGCCACTCTCTCTCCAAGGTGGATGCCGAGTCTGACGGCTTTATGAACACTGCTCTATGGATAATTCAACACTTGAGTCAGTGACAATAAATAACAGACAAATGTATGGTAGTGATCTGAATGTGCTGTCCGACCAGAACACACTACATGTTCTTGTACTTTGCCTGTATTCTCTGTGGTCCGATGATGATTGCCACAATTGCTTTCAAAAATTGTGAAAAAAATTGTTATTATCACAATACATGAATACAGGAATTTTTTTGCTACTGTTTTTAAATACAAAATGAAGGAGTTTTCTGTGTTAGATGTTCCATAACAAAGGAAAGGAATTTGTTAATCACTATCTGTTCACTTTTACTGCTCTTTGTTTCATGGATTTCCTGATTCAGTGCACTTAATAAAATGATTGGGATGAAACTTGGATACAAGACCATGCTCTGACAGAAGGATTTTTGATGCAGAAGATGAAGTGCTATATTATCCCTTAAAACATTTAGAGAATGTAAGGAATCAATGAAGTCATCCCACCTTCTTCACTACTGAATGGGGGGGGGGGCGAAATATTGTAAATTTTTCTCCACGTATATATTCTAAAATGACTGCATTGCTTGAAAAGTCTCTTGCTTTTTTTTAAACAATCTCATGAATTTGTCTTGGGTCACATGCGTTTGTTTTTCAGTTTCATTTGTGTTCCCACATGCTTTCACTTCTACATAAGTACATCCCGTTTCTTGTCACTGAACAGACTTTTCGACACCCTTTTTTATCTGCTCTGTTTGAGCCTGGATATCAGACTGCTTCATCTGCCTCCTGATTAGAATTATATATATGCTTCTTGCAATGGTAAGTGACACTAATTATCTACAATCAGTAAGATACCGCTTTTGACAGACAAATATGTTCCTTATTACATGAAAAAGACAGACAAGTCGGATTAGAAAGGCTTAAAAAAGCCAAAGTGATTTAATTTGCAGTTGTTTGAAGCAACTTTAACTCTAGGATTCAATTGATTGAATGTATAACATTGTGAAATTGTTTAGAATCATCCGATTATGTTTACTG